>NW_026726074.1:0-52598 GCF_029784015.1 Lycium ferocissimum
AACTCACCACAACATCAAGTAGAAGCAAGAACAATCACTTTTCGCAGAGTAGTTTAACGTAATCTTGTTGAATTCTTGATTTAATGGGCCATAAGTGTTTAGGGGATGTGTTGAGAGGTTTCTAGAGCTCTTGTAAGTTTAGAATGATGAACAAAATGGGGTTGATGGGGGTATTTATACCCCTTTAAAGTCGGTTCCACCGACTCCAAGATTGGCCTTCGCGTTCGCAAGGCCTTTGGCTCGCGTTCGCGGAGAAGCCTCTGGCAGCCCATCTTGAAACACCTATAACTTTCAACTTCGATGTTGTATTGATGAATGGTTTGTTGCATTAGAAACTAGACTCAATGAAATTCATTTTACATAGTTTATGTATTCCATAACTACTCATATTCTAGGAGATACACCTCCCTCAAATTGGACCAGAATTTCCTGTCCAAAATTCTGCAAGTTTTTCCAAAATGTCGACACACTTAATTTTTTCGATTTACCTAATCTTGGAACATTTAAACCCTTCCTTTGCACTTATTAAAGATATTTCTTACCTGATAAGGATTCCATGACCTCTCCGAGCTTACGTTAGTTTACTTACAACGCAAACGACGCAATTTTTTTTTTTAGGTGTAACATGTTGATAGTAGTATAATTACAGAGGAGACTCTGCCAAAATTTCTGTAGGCTTCTGAAGGTTTAACATTTGAGGATGAATGTTTCTAAGGGGGGAGGATGTTACACCCCGTACTTTTGTACGTTAAGCATCTTCGTGAGTTGGTGGTTATGGTTTTAGAGAGCGGAATTATCTTTGAGATTTTATAAGATTAGACCTGTTCATCTTGAGTATATGAAGGTTTGAGTTCATGTTTGGCATGTGTTGGAAGGATTAAAGGATGATCGAATCGAAGAGAATACGTTTCGTCAGAGTTTGAGTTTGGAAAGTAAAATATGGACCGTACCTTGAAATATGGACTGTACTTCTCTTGGTGGAGAGGGCAAAAATGTTGTTGAGAAATACCGTCCATATATACAGACTATATATATATAGCCGGTCAGTATTTTCTGGCCGTATTTTTATGTCAGTTCCAGTTGTTTTGTTTATATATTTCGTATACTCTTTATTTTATTTTATTCCCTTCACTTCCCCTAACCTCTAACCTTCTAGAAAACTCTCCAACATACCTAATCAAGCCCTAAGTGAAATCAAGGATCAAAAGAGAAGATCAAGTGCCTAAAAGTTCTTTAATGATTGTGGAAGCCTGTTTCTCCTCTTGGTAGTGGTTTTGGAGGATACTTCAAGGTGAAGTAATCTTGGAATTGAAGTGTTCTTGAGTTCTTGAGGTAAGATTCTATCTTAATTCCATGTTTATGAGTTTATGTGATGGTTATACTAGGTTTGGAAGGAAAGAAGTTGGAGGGAAGGTTCAAATATGAACTTGAGCTTATGTTGAGATGTAATCTAACTTGAGTCATGTTGTTAATGTGTTTTTGAGCTAAAATATTGTTGTAAGGATAATAGTTGGTGTTGAGAATGTTAGACTTGTTATAATTGGAAGAATAAAGTGTAGAAGTGTCGTATACAAAGTTTATATTGGGTTGTTTTGATGTAAATCTTGAGGTGCATAAAGAGACTTATATGAGGTTGTTGTTGTGTTGTTGGCTGTTAGGTATGCTGTAAGTGACTAATTGGATTGGATGATAGATTTGGTGTGGGATTAAGTTGACGACTTGAGGTATGTTAAGGCTAACTATCTTTCTTTTGGCATGATCCTCATGAACGAAACGTAAACGTAACGCTACCCATAATGCTTCTATTCTTAGCAGCTAGAGATGTCCTTTGTTGATTCATGTTCTAATGATATTGTTCATAGTAAGTCCTTCTTCAGATTCAGCATGCTTCATAGAGTCACATAATGATGAAAATGCTATTTCAAAATGATTATAGGAGGTGTAACGACCTTATATCACTCCGACAGATTTAGTATGCATTCATATCACATTCATGCATTGCATTATATATATACACACACATACTATGACCTCATAGGTGTTTTATATGCGTATACTTATATTATATCTATATGGGGTATGGGAAAGATGACGACGTTATATACACACTACCACCTGATCAGCGGGTCATATGATGATTATTATGCCCAAAGAGGCCGAGATGATAATGATTATTCCTACAGAGGCCGATATTATACGATGGAATGCCCACAGAGGCTTGACAGGCGTTATATATGTATGATCAGGCCTTATATATATATATATATATATATATATATACAGTACTTATGGATATCATTGGCCCTCAGAGGCAGTTCAGATGTACAAGTTGCATTTCTTTTATCCTACATACTTTTATGTCTTCTTTAAGTTACTTTCATGCCTTACATACTCAGTACTTTGTTCATACTGATGCCCCTTTCGCTCGGGAGACGCTGCGTTTCATGCCCGCAGATTCGGGTAGACAGGTTGACGATCCGCCTCCGTAGGTTCTTTGTTCGGCTAATCGGAGCACTCGCTTGTCCGAGTTCTTTGTTGTGTTTTGGTACGTTATATTTTTGTTGCGCATACGGGTATGGCGAGGCCTTATCCCGACTTTGTTATGTCGTGTTCTCTATTAGAGGCTTGTAGATAGTTATGGTATAGCTAGACATTGTAGGGCCCCCTCGGCCTATATGTTGTTGTATAGTTATCTATGATGGCCTTGTCGGCTTATACAGTTTTGTCCAGCATAGTTATATACATATGTCCTTTGGGATCATTCCTTTTCAGTATAGTTCTCTTATGATCTAGAAGATTACCATCTGATGACCCCCGTGGTCTACCCTTGTTCGTGATTATAAAATGAAAGCATGACAACAGTGCTCGGCAGGTAAGGCCCGGGTGCCCGTCATGGCCCTCCAGTTTGGGTCATGACATGTTGTGCTGCCCAATGCACAAAATATACCCCTTTGAAAGTGCAACACACGCTCACTGATTCTGAGTGAAATTTTTGACCACGCGCGACGCGAGTGTAGCGCGTGATGCTTATGCGACTCGTCCTCAACGCGCGGACTTCTGTACTTTTTTTCTCATACTTTGGGCCTGATTTTCTGATTTTTGCTGAACTATTGGGCCCACTCAACCTAGGATTTTTCCTTTTTGGGCTAGAGAAACAACTTTTCACAAGTTGGGTGAAAAGTTTTAGATCAAACCTCACATTTTGGGTTGTCTTCTTCCTTTGAAGATATGAAGATGCCTATGAACACCAAGAACACCCAATTTCCAAACTACCTTCAAATCACCTTGTTTTTCCTCCAAATTACAGATCTAGGTTCCTCTTAACTTGTAGAACAAAGCCCAATACAAATCAAGCTCTAATTCAACCTCAATCACCAAGACTCATTGGAGTTCTTTAAAAGCTTGAAGTTCATCAATGGTGATTTCTTCAAAACACCTCCAAACACTCCCAAATTCGAGATCTAGCTAGAATTGATATCAATGAACTCAAATCTAACCTCAAATTCACACAAATCAACACACAAAACCAATTTTTCTAATTTTGAAATATCACACCTTTTTTTTTACTCAACCAATGATGAAGAATTGATGGAACAACTCTCCTACATTGGCTCTGATACCAAATGATACGACCCGGCTTGTGGAAGACACAGATTCGAACAACAAAAACGCGAAAACAAATATAGGAAGAAATCAAAGATGAGTAGTTAAGAAAAGGGGATGAGAAGAGAAGCAAGACCCACTTAGTAAAGGAATTAATCCTACTAAGGAACCTATACTATTTGAAATCCAATCAAGAGTTAATCAAATGAATCCACAAATGAGCAAATCTATTACAAAATTCAATGGAAAGGGGTTCAATAGCCAACAATGGAATCCACCATAATCAACTATCTCTAACACTACAATCTATAGCTGCCTAGCTAAATAGCTATCTCTCCAAAAGAGTATTCTCAATTCTCAATTCAACATAATCTAAGTAATAAAATGACTAAGTGTAGTATTTATACTACTATGCTAAAGAGGACTAGGCTAATTATTACAAAAATATCCTTAATAAAGTAAGGGCCTTGTTTGGTAGTCTTCTTTAGGGATGATGGCTTGACTTTGAAGAATATACTCTTTGCATGGCTAGCCATCATCATCATCTCCCTCCATCTCATCTTCACCCATGCACCAAAGCAATCACACGTCATACGCTCTATACAAGCTCCTCAAGGTCTCCAAAGCCTCGCTGCATCACCATGGCTTGTAAGGCTCGGAGTTCCTTGGCTCGACCTCAGATAAAGTATCTTGATTCATGTGTGCTCCTTAGAATCGTATCAATATCCAACCGATTATAGCTCGGTGGTGTGTAATAATATTGCAAGCATATAAGTAACACTTAGGCTTATTATCTCGTTATGTTATGAACTATTCAGGATGACGTAAGGTCGTTAATCTTCTGACTGAAGTTATGATCGTTAATCTTCTGACTGAAGTTATGAATCTTACTTACGACATATACTTTCTCAAATGGAATCAATGAATTATAACATTATAAGAAACTCAACCAACGAGACAACATTGAGTGACTAACACATGAGACTATTAGATTACATGAATGAAGTATCTACGGTAAAATGTTTCTTTTGAGGTTTTTTTGAAGGGCAACATACGTGACAGATTTATGTTGAAAGGAGACAAGGATAGCCATTACACACTTTCTGATCTTATGATCCTTTTCCTAAGACCCCTGGAACATATGAAATCTATAATAATAAAAGTTGAATCACTTACGAAGACTTGATACGATACAAATAACATCACATAGAGGGCTGGGTGGCTCCTGAAGTAGGTGCTCCTTCTCGGCCTCTACCTCGGCCCCTCTTTGGAATGCGGGGAAACCGTCGCCCTACCGAGCGGCCCTTTGAAGAGGGCCCATCGATCCTGTGGGCTGAACCCCACCTCTACCATACCTTGAGGGGTAATCACGCATCAAGTGCCCAGTCTGTCCACAAACATAGCAAACATCTGTGCCCTGGCGACATGGCCTCGAGTGTAATTTTGCACCGACATTTGCTACATTGTGGGAGTCGTGGTCTCCTCTGTTAAAATCACCCCAAACCGGAAACGAGGCTCAACTCTCGAACCCCGTCCACGGCCGAAGGAATGGAGCGATCAAGTCTCCTACCTACAAATCGTGGAGGTGCACTAGTCGCCGGCGGCACAGTGTCTATAATATGCGCCTTGATCCCCTCTATAATCGCTACACCGCTCCTATAGATACGCCCAGTCTCTTGCTGCCCTCTATCAATATCACGATCACCCTGCGGATGTTGTTGTCCTTAAATTCCGGGCATGGGCTTGAATGCGGGAGATATCCATCCCATCTTGCAATGAGGTCAAGCGATCCTTGAACAAATGTGGCCCTAAGCCACTCACAAATCTATGCACCCGATCTCCCGCGTCGGCCACCGTAGTCGGAGAGCGCACCTAGCCAAAAAAATTAAAATTGAAGGCTATGCTCGGGCACTTTATTTCCTTGCTTTAGATTTAAGAACCTATCCGCTCTAGCTCGACGGACCTCGGGTGGCAAATAGTGGCCGATGAAGGCATCTACGAATTCTTGCCAAACGGGAGGAGGCGCATTCTCTTTTCTTGATGATATCCAATTATTATACCATAATACGCTCATATCTCGGGTCTATAAGATGCCAACTCCACAGATTCAGTTTCGGAGGCATGAATAATCTTCAATGTTCTTAACATCTCATCAATAAAACTTTACGGGTCTTCATTCGGCTTTGAACGGAAGAATTTCGAAGGATTCAAACTCATGAAATCACGGGCTCTGGTACTAGCTGACCGATCACTTGGGCCAGCATTCTGCCGCTATGCCTGGGCGGCAACTAACTGCGTCAATAGATGAATAGCCTCGGTCACTTGTTGACCCAAAATAGCCGGTGGAGGAACTGGAGGCATAGGAGCTGGAGCTGAAGCCCCCTCTTGTTCTTCTAAATTAGGCGGGGTAGAAGAGGTATTAGATGGAGCCTCATTATGTGATTTTCCCTCTTCTACATTCATTGGCGGCTCTCTTTGTACTTGCCTTTTCATCATAGTCTTGCCCTTCTGGGTGGCTGTGGCTTTTCCCTTTGGCGGCATTTCTGGAATCATAACACACTATTAGAGAGGAGAAAATCTTATACACGGCTCTATCGCACGATCTCATAAGAAGAAGAATGGTCATTTTTCTAAATGCCTGTAGCTTCTACGTTTATTAGTGTGGCGCGCAACACACCATAAACAAGACTCTACTAGACACGGCTCGTAGACACTTCCTAGGACTGAACTGCTCTGATACCACTTTTGTCACGACCCGAATACGGGCCATGATGGGTACCCGGGGCTAACCACCGAGCACCGCTCATACCATTACCCATCATACACATCAAGCATTTATTCATTAATCTCATACCCAATTCATAGGAAAACCATTTTTTCACTTGAAACATATTTACTTTACATACATAAGCCCTTCGGCCATCAAAATAATATATATACACAAGATGCGAAACTGTGAGACCATACTACCCACATATACGTATCTACAAGCCTTTACTAGAGTACTAGACATATAGACGGGACAGGACCCCGTCATGCCCAAAATATATTTATATACATCAAAAGAATAAGTCAATAGCACCTCCGGAACAATGGAGTGCTCTCAGTCAGCTAATAGCTCCTACGAGTCTGGATCACCTCCCTATCTACCTGTGGGCATGAACACAGCGTCCAAGGAAAACGGACGTCGTACGAACATTGTCTCGAGTATGTAAGGCATGAATGAAATGAACATAATAGAAGATTAAGACATAGGATGAAGATATAACTGCGTACTTTTAAGTGTGGATACATTTCATACACATACCATACATAAGCATATTATATGTATTACCATAGCGCATACATCATCATATCATATATATATCGTCATCGTTAACGCGTCGGGTTAACCATCATATGCCGCCCACTAGTGGTGATCATGTCCGGCCTTCCAGGCGGTGGAATCATAAGCAGCCCGCCTTAGCGGTGACATATCCGACCATTTAGGCCCGGTGGAATCACAAGCAGCCCGCCTTCGCGGTGACATGTCCGGCCATCTAGGCACGGTGGAATTGTATCATTGTGCACATTATAGGCTTATCATTATTATACATCTCATAGGCATATCATGATCTTATCATAACTTAGCATCATTATACATTCATCACCAAAACATACATTAGAACTCGAAGGCAACTATAGCTATGTCGGGGTGACATAAGGTCGTAAACTCCCAATTACATTATGGAGTGATCATAATCGTCATATCTCACCTTGGAAGGACTAACGTTTTAAGGTGAGTGCACACAAGGAAAAACATCAATGGAACTATATTTAGGGTCATTAGATTATAGAAACATCATATCGTATCCGTAGCAAGAAATTTATGGAATTAGCATATCATGAACTTTAGAACTTTTAGGCTCAACTCATAGTCATCATCATCATATTCACATCATACCTCTTTTCTTTATCTTATGACAAGCTCTTTATAACCATAGACTCATAATTCCGACGTGTAGGAAAGTCATGGAAATGTAGGAAAATTCATGCCATGGAGTCATGCCTTAGAAAGAAAGGACTAGCCTTACATACCTTTTTCGTTTCGCTATTCTATCGTTTGATCGTTCTCTTTCGATGCTCGCGTTTCTACCTTCAAGAGAATTCGCATTAACATTAGCTATTCGATTATAAGAATGTGCTTACTAAAGCTAGAGAAAATTGGGCAGCATTTCCTTTGTTTATAAAACTTTCCTTATATCACATATCAACTCCCAAACATCCATAACAACATTCATAATATTATAGGCAACAATCATCATTCATCTACATTATCCACATTTCGCAATTTCACTTCAATTCCTCCATAATCATGGTCATAGTTCACTATTACGTTCTCCCATGTATAATACTTATCCCATGTTCTAAATGTCATTCATAACATACTTACAATCACAACATATCAATATTCATGACTCATCCCAAACTACTACTCAAAATGTCACTATTCTTACATTCATGACTCATTTTCTATATCCTTCTACAATCCAAGTGTTTAAACTTCTCAATACCTCAAACAACATGAAAATACCATAAAACTTACCTTAGATAGTGTAAGAATAAGCCTTTAGTGGGAATACTCCACTTGAGCCAAAACCCTAGCTTCACTGCACTTGATTCACTTGAATTCTTGATATTGATCTTTGTTTTCCTTTGTATTCTTGTAGATGAAGTATGTGGAACCTTCTAGAGGTCTTGAGAGAGATGAAGAAGTGTGGGAAATGAAATTAGTGAAGTGGGATCACATTTATATAATTGAACTTACTCAGCCCGTCGGGACTTCCACGGACACTTATACGGTCCGTAGAACATTGCACGGCCCGTATAAGTGGTCGTGGTTCACCACCAGGCAAACATCATCTCTGCTGGGTGTTATACGGACCCTTATATGGACCGTATAATGTTATACGGACCGTATAAGTCGGTCGTATAACCCTTTTTCCCTGAAATGATCTCCGTCGTTCGTTTGATCTCCAATCCTTATGGAACCTACTTAGCACTTGTTTAACACTTCATTAACAATATAAGGGACGTTATAACTCTTCTCCAAGGTACTATTAAATCATTATTAATTCGATGCTCGTAAATCTTTTCCGATACACCACATATACCTCGCTTTCCTTAACAACTTTCTTCCCTTACCTCAAGTGTCTTTGAAATCTCGATTAGGATCATTAAATGCTATTTCTTACTTATCAAAACATCGTATACATCATGCCCTTCGTTAGTCTATTCATTGTACGTTATGAAAAATTTCCAAGGTGTAACATTCAACTTATGAACACATGTCACATGGAACAAATATGTTTTTTATAACTTTAAACTTCACAACACACATAGGGAAACAAATAACGGGAGTCATGTTGTAGTGGCGAGTCAAGGAATAGCCTTACATACCTCGATTCGACCTTCGAACGACTACAACGAGTCAATCCTGCCGGTAGATGTCTAACCAATTAAATGGCCTGATATCAACATAACCATATCCCAATCGAATACTACAGTTATACCAATACAATCGTCAAGCAATTAAGGAGCGATGAGCTCCTGAGGCTATATACAATGGTGTACTCCACACCTAACTACCTATCACAACAACCAAGCTCTATACAAGATATTTAACCTTATACCGATCTCCATAACACATAGAAACACCTCTTAATTAGTTTACACAAATATTACAACCCGAACTCATGGTTTCCGATCACCGTCCTGTGAGTTGTTAACAAATACTTAACTTAAACGCTCATACGAGCTCGTAAAAGGCTGTAGACGATGAGTCGTACTTGGTCACCTTCATAAAACCTTCTTGTCACCTTACTTCACTACGAAGTGATCTATGACTTGCTAGGACCTGAAGGAAACCGGGGTTATAATCATGAAATTGATATAAGAACGCAACTATGTTTGATCTACAATGAACTTACCCTTTTAAGATCTTGAGGGAAATTTTTATAAAAAAAAAAAAAAAAAAAAAAAAGAACCTTGAATCATGTTGCTGCTACCATTTGATTTTCAAAAGAAGGAAAAAGATGTCCAGCAACTCTCTTTCTTTTCCCTTCAAAAGGCTATTGAATTATGAAGAAAGAATTTGAGATGAAAGATCTTGGAAAGACAAAACTTTGTCTTGATCTACAAATTGAACATTTAGCAGATGGGATCTTTATTTATCAATCTGCCTATACTAAAAAAGTTTAAAACTATTTTACATGGACAATGTGATCCTTTAAGTACTCCAATTGTTGTTCACTCACTTGAAGCGAGTAAAGATCTGTTACCGCCTCAAGAAGAAAATGAGAGCTTCTTGGTCCTGAAGTACCCTATCTGTCACACTCCGTAAATCCGGGTTAGGTGTGAATACGTATAATGAGTATTCATGTGATATTTTGCGATAAGAATCCCTTTGAGATGAACTTAGGTGAAAGATAGTCGTTATGAAGTCAAACCAAATATTGAAATTCGTAAGAATTCTTAAATTTGTCTAAGTCTGGGGTAGTTCTCACTTATGCCCAGTTTTTAGGTAGTTATGTTAGGAATCGGAGAAACTCAAAATATAAAAGTTGTAGGACTTCAAAATACCTTTCCAACCATTTATGGTGGAGCTAAAACGAGTCTTGTACTAGGAGTTAGGCCTGTTATACTGAACGCTGTCGGTAGTTGTGACACCCTTGCATCGAGGTGGCACAAGTTTTCGAGTTTCTGACCAATTTTTGGCCTTGTGCATGTCACGACCCAACTCGTCGTGATGGCACCCACACTAACCTCCCTGGTGGGCGACCCATCCCCTTAGCCAAATATTCAATCGATAACCCAATTATAAATCAATAACAGTGAAGTTTAACCATAATCTATCTAGCCATGCCATAATAAGATAAAAGTACGGAAATCTAAGCTATTACAAAATCCAAAAGTCATCGTATAAGGACTTTAAAACATAAAGCTATCTAAGAATAAATAACTATCTGAAATAGCATAAGTGTCTAGAACTGAAATAGACATCAAATAAGAAAGATCTTCAGGCGGCATGGCATGGATAGGAGCTCACCCTCTGATCTGAAACGGGGAATTGGCCTCCGGCTAAATGTGAGGCTTGGCAGATGTCTCCGGAATGAAATCTGCACTCAGAAAAAGGTGCAGCAAGGTAGTATCAGTACAAACACTATGTATCAGTAGATATCATAGGCCTACTAAGATTAGTATCATGCATACATTTGTAAAACCAATAAAATAGGTAGATAGGCACAACAACACGACAACACAACAATATCAAGAGTCAATCATCAACCAGTCTACAATGCACCACAAGAATGATTTAAGTCCAACGCAATACAATCAATGATAGTATCTCAACCGTACACACATGCTAAGGTGTTACACCTCAGAAAATTTCATGTCGTTGTATGGTAGATAGACTAACGCAAGGTGAGAAGTATATGATGTTTCTACAAGTAAGAAGTAGTACTTAACGGTTCTAATTAAGATTCCAAAGACGTTTGAGGCAAGAGAAGAAAGTTCGTTGAAGAAGGTAAAGTATAAGTTGTGTGTTGAAAAGGGTTTGCAAATTACTAAGCTAATGTTGACTTAATAATGTCTTGAGGAAAAGTTAGAACGCTTCTTAGGTTGTTAATAAAGTACTAAATAAGTGCTAAGAAGGTTCCATAAGGATTAGAGATCAAACGAAACGACGGAAATCATTTCAGAAAAGTGGAGTTATACGACCACTTATACGGTCCGTATAACTTTATACGGTTCGTATAACCCAACAGAAGAAGGGATTTCCCTGATGGTGAAATACGGTCACTTATACGGATTGTATAATATTATACGGACCGTATAAGGGTCAGTATAACACCCGACGGGCTGAGTATTTTCCAAGTATATAAATGTGTTCCCACTTCTAAATTTTCACTCTTCCAACTTCTCCATTTCTCTCTAAACCTCTAGAACATTCCACACCCTTCACTTACAAGAATTCAAGGGAAATCAAAGATCAACTTCATCAATTCAAGGAAATCAAGTGTAAAGAAGCTCTCTACGGTTGCTTGGAGTCAAGAATTTCTTTGGAAGTGGAGCTAGGGCTTTCTTCAAGTGAGACATTTCTATCCAAAACCCGTTCCTTCATAATCAAAGGTGAGTTTTACGTTATTAAGAATATTGAGGGGTTGAAAGACTTGGATTATGGAAGGAAGTAGAATATGGAGCTCAAATGTAAAAATAATGGTATTCTTGAAGTAGCTTGACATGAATCATGACTCCTGATATATTATGAGTAAAATCTTGTTGTAGATAATACAAATGACGTTAAGGAAGTATAATATGAGAACGGATATGTCACGACTCAACCAGAGGGCCATGACGGGTACCCGGTGCTAACCCACCCGGGCACCTCTTAACGTGCATACACATTTATATCTAGGTGAGCCACATAGCTAAATCATACTTTCTATCCATCTTTCATACTATTCCTATTGGACAATAATACATTTATATCACCACCAATAACTATGCCCATATCCATATACATAAGGCGACGAGGCCGACAAAATGACATACAAAATATAAGCCGACAAGGCTAAATACATCTAACCATATACACATGTCTACGAGCCTCTAAGGAAAGTATGTCATGTCATATAGCGGGACGGGGACCCCGCCATGCCCATAAGTATGTACACGTAAGAATAGATACAAAAAGCTGTAGCTCCGAATGAAATGGAGCTCCGCTACGTAGTCCCTGAGTAATAAAGCTATGGATCAAGCCTGTCTCCCTGGCCACCTACAGGCATGACGCAGCGTCCACAAGTAAAAGGACGTTAGTACGAAGAATGTACTGAGTATGTAAAGCATAATCAACATCATTATAGAAGCATAAGAAACAACATGAGAAATAGCATAAGGTGGGAGGTAGTAGAACCATTGTCATAAACACTTACTTGCTTTTCATAGGGACCTTCCATTTCTAATGCGTGATTGTGCACATACATCCATATCCGTATCCGTATTCATATTCGTATTTATTTTCATATTCATACACATATTCATATTCATATACATATTCATATTCATAGTATACCCGACCATGAAGGATCGGTGTTTAACATACCCGGCCATGGCAAGGCTCGGTGATTATACATACCTAGCCCTACCAAGGCTCAGGGCTATCCGTACCCAACTGCAGTGCTGTGCGCGCGATACATATCACACCCGGCCGTATAAGCTCGGTGTTACATAATAGTCATACATAGACACATATACATAAGTGCCCATAAGAATCTTGGCATCACTGCTATCGTCATTCCATTACCTCTATCCTTAGAGGGTGACTCATCATATAAGGAGTTTAGTAGAATCGTAACATAACGAGAATCATGAGCATTAGTAGTTTTTAAAGATAGAATCATTTGGAGGACATCATAGGCTCATAAAAGGATAGGTATATAGCCAAAGAACCATGCCTTATCGAAAGAAGGTTTAGCCTTACATACCTTTTCGTTCAACTATTCTATCGCTTGAACGTTCTCCTTCAATGCTCACGTTTCTACCTTCATTAGAGTATATACTAACATTAGAAAATCGGTAGCTTTGCATATTAGACTAAAGCTAGAGAAAATTGGGCAGCATCTTCTTTGTTTATATGACTTCCCCCATATCATATCTCAACTCCCAAACATGAATAATAACATTCACAACATCATAACAATAGTCTTTATTCACCTACATTATCCATATTTCTCAATTCACTTCAAATCATCCATATCCACGGTCATAGCACACTATTATGTTCACCCATATACAATGTTTATCACATGTTCTTGATGTCATTTATAACATAATCATAATCACTACATATCAAGATTCATGACTCAATCCAAGCTACTACTCAAAAATATCACTATTCTCACATTCAAGACCCATTTTCTATCTCCTTCTACAATCCAAGTCTTCCAACTTCACAATATCTTAAATAACATGGAAATACCATAAAAATTACCTTAGATAGTGTGGGAATGGACCTTGAGTGGAAACATTTCACTTGAGCAAAACCCTAGTTCCACCTCCACTTGGATTTTTTGTCTTGGATGAGCTTTAATGAGTTTCTTACACTTGATTCTCTTGGTTTGATGAAGTTGATCATTAATATCTCCTAAATTCTTGAGGAAGAAGTGTGTGGAACTCTCTAGAGCCCTTGAGAGAGATGGAGAAGTGTGAAAAATGAAATGAGTTTAGTGGGATCACATTTAAGTACTTGAACTTAACTCGGCCCGTCGGGACTTCCACGGACACTTATACGATCCGTATAACATTGTACGGCCCGTATAAGTGGTCGTGGTTCACCATCTGGCAAACACCATCTCAACTGGGTGTTATACGGACCCTTATACGGACCGTATAATGTTATACGGACCATATAAGTCGGTCGTATTACCCCATTTTCCCTGAAATGATCTCCGTCGTTCGTTGATCTTCAATCCTCATGGCTGCTAATAACCGATCTTGTATGAGCTTAACTTTCTCTATGGCTTGCTGGACCAAGTCTGGCCCTATCAATTTAGTCTCTCTTACTTTGAACCGCCCAATGGGGGATCTACACTTTCGCCCATATAAAGCTTCATACGGTGCCATTTGGACGCTAGAATGGTAACTATTATTATATGAAAACTCAATAAGTGGTAAATGATCGTCCCAATTACCTCCGAAATCTAACATACATGCCCGTAACATATCCTCGAGAGTCTGAATAGTACGTTCAGCTTGTCCGTCAGTCTGCGGGTGAAATGTCGTGCTAAGGCTCACATGTGTCCCCAAACCCTCTTGGAAGGACTTCCAAAATTAGCTGTAAACTGAGTTCCTCTATCAGAGATAATAGATACTGGAACACCATGAAGTAGCACTATCTCTTTAACATAAAGCTTTGCATAATCTGCTGTCACATATGTAGTTCTGACTGGTAAGAAATGAGCTGACTTCGTGAGTCTATCCACAATCACCCATATAGAATCATACTTACGTCGAGAACGGGGTAAGCTTGTAATGAGGTCCATGTTAATTACTTCCCACTTCCAAGTTGGAATTTCTATAGCTTGCAACAACCCGCCCGACTTTTGATGCTCAATTTTCACTTGCTGACAATTGGGACATTAGGCTACAAATTCCGCTATATCCTTTTTCATCCCATTCCACCAATAAATAGATTTAAGATCATGATGCATTTTCGTTGCCCCGGGGTGGACAGAATAACGGGAGCCACTAGCTTCTCTCAATATTTAGTGGCGTAATCCTGCCACATCAGGAACACATAATCTGCCTCAGCATCGGAGAACTTCGTCTCCTGCAATCTCAAATGATGACTTCTCCTTCTGAGGGAGTGTATCTCTGTAATGCATTAACATGGGATCTTCGTATTGTCGCTCTTTTACCTCCACTACTAGCGATGAGACTGCTGATTTCTGAATGGTAGCCCTCATGCTACCTGAGTCCACTACTCGAACTCCTAGGCTAGCTAACTGCTGGAGCTCACGAGCCATTTCTCTTTTCTCAGGCCGAACATCACACAAACTTCCCATAGATCTACGGCTAAGAGCATCAGCCACAACGTTCGCCTTTCCGGGGTGATATAGGATATCAACATCATAATCTTTTAGCAATTCCAACCATCGTCGTTGCCGCAAATTCAACTCTTTCTGCTTGAAGATATACTGAAGGCTCTTATGATCTGTATAAATATCCACATGGACACCATACAAATAATGTCTCCACATCTTTAGTGCATGAATCATCAAACAATTCAAGATCATGGGTTGGATAATTTTTCTCATGCTTCCGTAATTGCCTTAAAGCATACGCAATCACCTTACCATGTTGCATCAACACACGAACTCTTAGCCCAATGCCTGAAGCATCACAATAAACAACATAACCTTCCAATCCCTCTGGAAGTGTCAGGATCAAGGGCAGAAGTTAATCTATCCTTTAGCTTCTTGGAAACTCCGTTCACAAGCATCTGTCCATTGAAACTTCGCCGATTTCGGTCGGCTTTGTGAGTGGCGCAAAATAGAAGAAAAGCCTTCTACAATTCTCCCGTAATAGCCCGCTAAGCCTTAAAGCTACGAACCTCCGTAGGAGTCGTGGGCCTTGTCCAAGTCTTCACGGCCTCAATCTTTTGGTTATCTACCCGAATACCATCAGCTGAAACAATGTGTTCCAAAAATGTCACTGAGTTCCATCAAAACTCACACTTAGAAAATTCAGCAAACAACTCTCGAGTTTGAAGAACTCTAAGGACAGTACGTAAATGATCCGCATGCTCTGTCTCGGATCTAGAATACACCAAGATATCGTCGATGAATACAATCACAAATAAATCTAGGAAGGCTCCTGAACACATTGTTCATTAAATCCATAAATACTGCCGGTGCATTAGTTAGCCCAAATGATATCACTCGGAACTCAAAATGGCCATATCTCGTTCTGAAGGCTGTTTTAGGGATATCCCTTGTCACGACCCAACCCCGTAGGCTGTGACTAGTGCCCGATCTGGGCACCCAAACACACCTATCAAACGCTATCTCAAATGATATCAAACGCATCCAAGTATCCAACAGAAGCCGACAAGGCTATGTTTCAAATTTAGATAATTTCCAGAAAAATTTCGGCAGAGTTTCCTTTGTTTTACTGACTATCCAAAATAACCCTGCGCACAGAAAATACCAACAAAGGCCACACAGGGCCAACAACACAACATATATACATATGCGGACCGGCCGCCGCGGCGAATGGGATCGCCCAAACACAACATATACACACGCATCTGTACGGAATGGCCCTAACCCACAAAACATGTCCACAGACCTCTAAACAGACAGACAGAATCATATGACGGGACAGGGCCCCGCCGTACCCCTGAACGAATATATACAAATGCATGAACGAATATATACCAAAAATATAAGCTTAATGAGAGGAGCACTCCAAATAGCGAGCGGGGGTGTCCTAAATGTGGATCACCAAACCGTAAGGCGTCCGTACCGCGGCATGAAACGCAACGAAGGAAGCGGGGTCGGTACGAAATATGTAACCGAGTATGCAAAGCGTAAAATGTAATGTACAATCCGAGATCAAATCGAAAAATAGAGACAAAAGTAAATGCATTTCCAAAATATCAAAATGTTACTTCAAAATATATATCATGCATAGGGCATGTGAAATATGGTCGCTCGCTCCGTCGATGTGCGCCATAACACAAGATAACACCGTAAAAGTTTCAAATCTCCGAATCCCCTCACACATCACAACACAAGATAACGCCAAACACAAGATAACGCCAAACATAAGTGGAACCCGGCCCTCGAGCGAGGAGCTCGGTGAACCATAATCACGATAACACCGAATGTATCATAATGCGCACGACAACGTAACCGGCCGGGAACCGGCGTAACGATATCATAGTAGGCACGAGCGGAGTAGTGAGTAATCATATGCATAAAATCATTATCATAAATCCAAAAGATAAGTAAAATAGTCATATTCGAAATCGGAATAATAATTATTACTTTTTGTTTCAAAGTTATCGAATTCACATAAAAAGGGCGTCGCGGGACCCACGGACGAGTATAGACCCGAACTGAGCCCGCCTATGAAAAACATAATCATTCTATATCATACAAACTCCTACGAAAATTTTAAAGCAATCCGAGCTTTTCTGAGAAAGTTATGAGCGTTTGAACTTTTGGAATCGCTAAAGAATAAGCTTTAAAACCAAAAATCAGCTTTCATGACATCTTTACAAATTATGAATTCCAAGGATATAAGGATCAATGTTATGGCATATGAGCACAAGAATACCAAGGAAACACATGCGAATCATAGACAAGCTCGGATTGCGAGAATGAGTTTCCTAGAGGCTCGTATCATAGCCTACTTTAACTAAGGCATGCCAAAAAGAAAGGTTACTTTACATACCTCAAACGCTCTCCAAAATGATCCAAACTCAAGCTAAATCCCACCTATGATTCGGGCTTCCCACGATCTATAAACAAGCCATAAAATGCCAAACATTAGCTAATGACTTTTAGGCCTTAAATTCCAATTTCGCCCTTAATTCTACAGAAATTCGGGCAGCATTTCCCTTGTAAATAGGCTACCCCGAGAATTTAACTCGGCCAAATCAATCAACAACAACAACCACAACCAACCTAACAACATTAATAATTAATCCGAAAGGTAATACAACAATAATAGCTCTCTTTGCCATCATTTATCAACTTTCATAAATTCAATTCAACGACTTACCTTCAAGCCAAAATCGACGCTTATATGTTCACATACTAACCCGAACCCATACCAACAACATTTCAAGACATTCTAAGCAATTCATACAACATTTCCAACAATCCATAAATTTTCCCAAGCTACCCGAAACAGCCCCTAACCGAGACATTGCCCCTCTAACTTTTTCTTCATTTCCAAATCATGGTTTGTATCCACAATTTACATTCTAACAATGCTATCTCATCAATATACCAATTACATTAAACATACAATAACCTCCAAAACAGTCCGCAACATTAACAACATCATTTTGAGTCAATAACCATTCATTTCCAACCTAGAATTCATAGCGACGACGACTAAAGCATTAAGCGACATTCATTCGTTCATTGCCATATAATGTGACCCATTTCAATCAATACTACCCATACACATATGTGGATGATTCCCAATTGTTCTTCACCTTACAATGATCATAATAAACTAACTAAGCATTTATTCATCAATTCAATATCACACCACACACACACACCCCACACGGCTCAAGCACCACAAACCCAACTCACCTCCAACATTCCATATTTCATGATTTTCCTCCATTATAAGATACTACAACATGAATATAACCTTTATAACACAAAAACAAGATCAAATCTTACCTTTTTCTCTTCAACTTCCAATAGCCTAGGGTTTCCACAAGATGAAAAATAATAGGTTGATCGCTCCAACGATGCTTCCACGCTACTTAGGGACCCCAATATAGTGGGTTTACATCAATGGAATAATTTTGGAAGAGCTAAAAATGGGGGTTGATATTTGGAGCCGCCGTCGAGAGCTTCAATGGAGGGAGTCTTCAACTTTTTTTTTTTCTAAGTGTTAAGTGTGTGGTGAATGAATGGAAGACTAAGTGGTCATCTTTTATCCCTTAAATGGAGTGCATTGTTGTCCCTTGGCCCACATTAATGCGTTGGATCACTTAAACGATGACACAAAATTGTGTGGGCACCACACTCCACTATACACGGCCAACATGGAAAAAGTGGATGATTTTCAACTTCCAATTTTATCACTTTTGGTCCCAAATTTTCCTAATTGTTCCATACCAACAAATTCATGCACAACTTATATCTCAAAATAAAATCAACGGTCAAAAATCCCGACTTTGTATCCCGAAATAGTTTTGTCCTTAACTTACCATAATTAATCCGGATTGTTCCAATGTACAAAAATACGGGTTCTAACATCCCTCTCCCTAACTCTCACTTGATGATACCCGGATCTCAAATCTATCTTTGAAAACCACTTGGCGCCTTGTAATTGATCAAATAAGTCATCAATCCTCGGAAGAGGATATTTATTCTTAATCGTCACCTTATTCGCCATTGCCGATAGTCAATACACATTCGCAAGGAGCCATCTTTCTTTCGGACAAATAGCACGGGTGCTCCCCACGGGGATGAGCTAGGCCTAATAAAGCCTTTCTCAAGCAAGTCCTTCAATCGCTCCTTCAATTCTTTCAACTCTGCGAGAGCCATTCTATAAGGTGGAATAGATATAGGCTTGGTGTCCGGCAACACATCAATAGCAAAATCAATCTCTTTTCCGATAAGGCCCTGAAGCTCTTCCGGGAATACACCTGGAAACTCATTCACTACAAGAACTGACTGAAGAGTTGGCGGTTCAGCTTCTACATCTTGGACCCGAACTAGATGGTAAATGCAACCTTTTGTGATCATTTTCCTTGCCTTTAGATAGGAAATAAACCTAGCTTTTGGTGACGCAGTATCCCCTTTCCATTCTAAAACTGGTTCTCCCGGGAATTGGAAACGAACCGTTTTCATTCTACAATTAACACTGGCATAGCAAGAAGCCAACCAATCCATGCCCATAATAACATCAAAATCCACCATTTTTAACTCATGTAGGTCAACCATAGTATGATGGTCACAAATCACAACTACACAACTTCTATATACTTGGCTGGCTATTACCGATTCACCAACGGGTGTAGACACTCTAAAAGGTTTGATCGACTCCGGCTTTGACTCTAAACCGACCCGAAACATATGGAGTAACATATGACAATGTGGAGCCCGAATCTATCAAAGCATATACATCATGAAAAATACCGATAATATACCCGTGACGTATCGTGAGAAGACCAAGATCTGGTATCCAAATTAAAGCATAAATACGGTCTCGAGGACCGCTAAAACTGGGGAATCTCCCTCTACCTTTACCATGGCCGACTGGTGCATGTAAACCTGGCCCCATAGAGCGTATAGATGATGAAGATCCGGCTACCGACCCTGAGGGCTGGGTCCTACGGCCTAGCCGACCACATAAATAGCAAACCTCTGAACCTAATCGGCACTGGCCCTAATATAGCTTCCCACACTGGGAACATTGTGGTACGGGTGGCCTCACTTGACCCAATCACCCCTGAACTGAGAACCGAAAAAACTCTGACTCAGCCCGGAATGAGTAGATCTATCAAATCTCTGGCCTGAAAATCTTAGAGGCGCACTAGTCATAGATCCTGAATGCCTAGAAAACTGCTGTCTGTGCCCGCCTCTAAACTCACTCATCGGACCCGAAGATCTAGCTCTCTTGTTATACCCTCTATTATGCTCACACTCACTTGTTTGTTGTTGTAGGCTTTCCTCTAAATTTTGAGCATGGGCTTGAATGCGTGAAATATCCATGTTATCCTGAAGGGATGCAGTCAAGCACCTATCCATCAAATGTGGCCCTAGGCCTCTCACAAATCAATGCACTCGGTCACCCATAGCCCTACCATGGCCGAAGCATACCTAGCCAAGGAATTGAAGTGGAGACTATAATCTAAAGCACTCATACTTCCTTGCCTCAAATTCGAGCACTTATCGGCTCTAGCTCGCCGAACCTCTGGAGGCAAGTAATATCGGAGGAAGGCATCTACAAATTCTTGCCATACCGGGGGAGGCGCATTGGCTCCCCGTGAAGCCATCCAAACTGTGTACCAATGAACCGCAATATCCCTCAATCTATAAGATGCTAACTCCACCAATTCGGTGTCCGACGCATGCATTAACCGTAGTGTCCTCAACATTCCATCAATAAAATTCTGAGGGTCCTCATCCGGCTTTGATCCAAAGAATTTCGGAGGGTTCAAGCTAATAAAATCACTGGCCCTTGCACTAACATCCCTATCACCTTGCCCTGTACCATGCCGCTGAGTCTGGGCGGCAACCAATTGAGTAAGCAAATGAATGACCTCTTTTACATCTTGGCCTGAAGCATCCGGTGAGGAGCTGGAGCTGGGGCTGAGGCTCCCTCATGCTCCTCAGAAATAGGCACTGAATGAGAGAACTGAGATTGAGCCACATTCGGGGACTCACTTTCCTCTACAACCATCGGCGGTGCTCTTTCAGCCCGCTTTCCTTCCACCGGTCTTCGTCTTCTTTGGGCTGCCGTAGCCTTTCTCTTTACAGGCACCTCTGAAATACATAACACACGGTTAAGGAAAAGAAAATTCTTATATCATAGCTCTATCGCACGATCTTATGAAGAAAGAAGGTCATTCATTCTTAAAATGCCCGCAGCCTCTCGTTTATAAGCGTGGCGCACAACACACCCATAAATAAGACTCTACTAGACACGGCTCATAGACACACTCTAGGACAGAACTGCTCTGATACCACTTTTGTCACGACCCAACTGAAGGGCCATGAGGGGTACCCGGTGCTAACCCACTCGGGCACCTCTTAACGTGCATACACATTTACATCTAGGTGAGCCACATAGCTAATTCATACTTTCTATCCATCATTCATACTATTCCCATTGGATAACAATATATTTATATCACCACCAATAACTATGCCCATATCCATATACATAAGCCGACGAGGCCGACAAAACGACATACAAAATATAAGCCGGCAAGGCTAAATACATCTAACCATATACACATGTCTACAAGCCTCTAAGGAGAGTATGTCATGTCATATAGGCAGGACAGGACCCCGCCACGCCCATAAGTATGTACACAAAAGAATAGATACCAAAAGCTATAACTCCGAATGAAATGGAGCTCCGCTACGTAGTCCCTGAGTAATAAAGCTATGGATCAAGCCTGTCTCCCTGCCACTCCGGGCAGCATGACGCAAAGATCCACAAACAAGAGGACGTCAGTACGAAGAATGTACTGAGTATGTAAAGCATAATCAACATCATTATAGAAGCATGAGAAACAACATGAGAAATAGCATAAGGTAGGAGGTAGTAGAACCATTGTCATAAACACTTACTTGCTTTTCATAGGGACCTTCCATTTCTAATGCGTGATTGTGTACATACATCCATATTCGTATCCGTACTCGTATCCGTATTTATTTTCATATTCATACACATATTCATATTCATATACATATTCATATTCATAGCATTTCCGACCATGAAGGATCTGTGTTTCACATACCCGGCCATGGCAAGGCTCGGTGATTATACATACCTAGCCCTACCAAGGCTCAGGATTATCCGTATCCAACTGCAGTGGTGTGCGCGCGATACATATCATACCCGGCCATATATGCTCGGTGTTATATAATAGTCATACATAGAAACATATACATAAGTGCCCATAAGCATCTTGGCATTATTGCAATCGTCGTTCCATTACCTCTATTCTTAGAGGGTTACTCATCATATAAGGAGTTTAGTAGAATCATAACATAACAAGAATCATGAGCTTTAGTTGTTTTTAAAGATATAATCATTTGGAGGACATCATAGGCTCATAAAAGGATAGGTATATAGCCAAAGAACCATGCCTTATCGAAAGAAGGGTTAGCCTTACATACCTTTTCGTTCGATTATTCTATCGCTTGAACGTTCTCCTTCAATGCTAACATTTTTACCTTCATTAGAGTATATACTAACATTAGAAAATCGGTAGCTTTGCATACTAGACTAAAGCTGGAGAAAATTGGGCAGCATCTCCTTTGTTTATACGACTTCCCCCATATCATATCTCAACTCCCAAACATCAATAATAACATTCACAACATCATAACAATAGTCTTTATTCACCTACATTATCCATCTTTCTCAATTCACTTCAAATCATCCATATCCATAGTCATAGCACACTATTACGTTCACCCATATACAATGTTTATCCCATGTTCTTAATGTCATTTATAACTTAATCATAATCACTACATATCAAGACTTATGACTCAATCCAAGCTACTACTCAAAAATATTACTATTCTCACATTCAAGACCCATTTTCTATCTCCTTCTACAATCCAAGTCTTCCAACTTCACAATACCTTAAATGATATGGAAATACCATAAAACTTACCTTAGATGATGTGGGAATGGACCTTGAGTGAAAACACTTCATTTGAGCAAAACCCTAGTTCCACCTCCACTTGGATTTCTTGTCTTGGATGAGCTTTAATGAGTTTCTTACACTTAATTCTCTTGGATGAGCTTTAATGAGTTTCTTACACTTAATTCTCTTGGTTTGATGAAGTTGATCATTAATATCTCTTAAATTCTTGTGGAAGAAGTGTGTGGAACTCTCTAGATCCCTTGAGAGAGATGGAGAAGTGTGGAAAATGAAATGAGTGAAGTGGGATCACATTTAAGTACTTGAAATTAACTCAACCCATCGGGACTTCCACGGACACTTATACGGTCCGTATAACATTGTACGGCCCGTATAAGCGGTCGTGGTTCACCATCAGGCAAACGCCATCTCTGCTGGGTGTTATACGGACCCTTATACGGACCGTATAATGTTATACGGACCGTACAATTCGGTCGTATAACCCCATTTTCCCTGAGATGATCTCCGTCGTTCGTTGATCTTTAATCCTCATGAAACCTTCTTAACACTTGCTTAACACCTCATTAAATATCTACGGGATGTTATAACTCTTCTACAAAACATCACTAAGTCATCATTAACTGGTTACTCGTAAATTCTTTTCCGATGCATAACGTATGCCTTGCCTTCTCTTGGCAAACTTTCTTCTCTTACCTTGAATGTCTTTGAAATCTCAATTAGGGTTATCAAATGCTACTTCTTACTTATTGAAATATCGTATACTTCGTGTCCTTCGCTAGTCTATTCACTGCGCATCAACGGAGAATTTTTCGAGGTGTAACAGAATACGGTGCTATGCTATAGTTATGGTCATGAATCATTTTGGTAAGAAATTGTGGGAATTGAATAACGTTGAACTTGAAGAAGTTATGGATTGTGATATTATGAATGTTGTTATTGATGTTGTGAGCTGTTATATCATATGGAGAAAGTTATAGAAACAAAGAAAATGCTGCCCAATTTTCATTAGCTTTAGCTCAAGCTTAAGTATGTTTTCGATCATCTAATTCTAGTACGAATTCTCTTGAATGTAGAATCGTGAACATTGGAGGAAAGCTCTTAAATTGATAAGTCAGAGCGACATCAAGGTATTTGAGGCTAGTCCCTTCTTTTCTTAAGGCATGATTCCTATGACATGACTTTCGTTGTCTTTCCATGACCTTCTTACTCTCCAAAAACTATGAGTCAATGTTTATAAAGAGCTTCTCATGGGATAAAGATAAGATATATGTTACGAATATGATAATGATGATGATGAGTCTAAGTCTAGAGAGTCTAAAGCTCATGATATTATATTTCTACGAAGCTAATGATCCTTATACGATTCTTTGATTTTATTCATTGTTGCTAGACTCACCTTATAATGCTAGTTCCTTCAAGGTGAGGTATGATGATCATGATTACTCCATAATGGAATCGGGGGTTCTCGACCTTACGTCACCCCGATAGAGTTATAGTTTATCTTTGAGTTCTTATGCATGCTTTATGATAAGTATATGATAATGAGATTACACCGTGCCTATATGGCCAGGTAGACACTGCTAAGGCGGGCGGTATATACACCATGTCTAAAGGGCATGGGTAGACACCACTAGTGGGCGGCATGAGATGGTTACCCCGGACGCGGGAGGTGATGTGCCGTGAAATTATGGCACATTCGATGCTCTTTGGCTATAAGTTTTACTTGTTTTTGAGAAAGTCTTGATCTTTTTGATGTGTTTGTGACATGTTGCAGATGTTTGACATATTTCAGGAGCAAGTCGTGGAAATGGAGTAAAAAGATATTCAAAAAAAGAAAATTAACTGAAGCCTGATTTATACGGAGGAACATACGGACCGTAGAATATTCACGGTTCATAAATTCCATCGTGGATGCTTAATAGAAAGGGCTCGGACATGAAGTGGAAGTCCAAGCAGAAGTACGGAGCGTATAATATTTACGGTCCGTAAATCTCACCGTAGGTTGGTTCCAGAAGAGTCTTAAAGAGAAGAGGATTTACAGGCAGGTTATACAGACCGTATAATATTTACGGTCCGTAAAAGTGGATCGTACATCTGGCAACTGGAGAAGATTTTACGAAGAACTGTCACTGATTCTACGGACCGTATAAAATGTACGGTCCGTACATTGGTCCGTCGGGGGCAATTTTGTCAATCTTATTTTGCACGACTTTGACTCTTATAAATACCTTATTTAAGGTTTCTTATACAGGGGATTACTACAGAACTCAATTTTATTTTCCTTAGCATTAGTTACTCATAGTTTTGAAGTCTTTTGGGGATTACAAACAATTGCAATTAATTTCTCTCCAATTCCAAGCAATCAATTGTAAGCATTATGATTCCCATTGTTTCTTATTGTTCTTCTTCCTCTATGAGTAGCTAATTTCCCTTACTAGGGTTGTGAACCCAATTGATGGATGTTTTGTGATTGGGTTTGTGATTGATATACACATAATGGATTATTAGGGTTTATTTATTCTTCATTCTTCATTCATAATTAATGGCTGCAAACATTGATTAAGGCCATAAACCTTGATTTATTTGGGAAAATAATTAGGGTTGGTAAGAATAAATAACAAGGACTCAAAACATTAAACTTTGTTTAATAAATTCACTTAGGAATAAGAAGAATTTACTTGGCATGATTAATCGTTCTTCATAGTTACTTTCTTATATTTGGAAAAATCATAAAAAGAGATAATCTTTATTTATTAGGAAATGGTAGAGATTCATATAGAGATTAAGTGCATTCATATAATGATCCATTAAAAGTATATCAAGATCAATACCCATGATCATATACTCTATCTCACGGGGACACAACCTTAGTTTCTTTTACCATAAATTTCCACCAAAGCAAGTAGATAGCAATTAGTCATAGAAAAACCAATTATTACCAAAATCATCGGATTAAGACATTAGACCTAAACTTAGCATCCTATGACTTTAGTAACCTTTTCATACCATATTCCCTGTGGGATTCAACCCCAACCTCGTTGGGTTACTATATTTGACAACATCCGTGTTATACCATTAATAGGTATAATTTGAGCGTATCAGGAGGCCTGGACGCGGGCTAATGATGATTACACCGTACCTATATGGTCGGGCAGCTTATATACATACTTGATATAATGTTGTTTATGATGTAAGATAGCATGCATTATCCCTTCTTAAGTGACATTCATTTACAGCTTGTTTCCCTACTTGATGTTCCTTTATTTCTTCGATATGTATTATTGTTCATGCCTTACATACTCAGTACAATGTTTGTACTGACATCCTTTCTTCTTGGACGCTGTGTTCATACCCACAGGTAGACAGGGAGGTGGCCCAGATTCATAGGAGTCTATCAGTAGCTACACCGGAGCACTCCACTATTCCGGAGGTGCCAATTATTGATGTATTCTTTTGGGTATATATTTGTGCACGACGGGGTCCTGTCCCGTCCTTATGTCTCAGTACTCTAGTAGAGGCTCGTAAATACTTATGTGTGGGTAGTAGTTATCTCCTGAATAGATTAGTGAATATTTTTGTATATCATTTTTGCAGTTGAGAGGGTTTATGTATATTTATGCATCGCCTTGGAGATTTTATACGTTCAGGTTGGGTATGATGATTAGCACAATGAGTGGTGCTCGGTAGTCAGCTCCGGGTACCCATCATGGCCCCTAGTTGGGTCGTGACAAAAGTGGTATCAGAGTAGTTCCGTCCTAGGGTGTGTCTACGAGCTGTGTCTAGCAGAGTCTCATTTATGGGTGTGAAGCACGCCACACTTATAAACAAGAGGCTGCGGGGCATTTAGGAATGATGACCATTCTTTTTCTTATTAGATCGTGCCATAGAGCCATGTTATGAGATTTTCTCCTCCCTTATTGTGTGTTATGATTTCAGCGATGCCGGTAAAGAGAAAGCTACAGTCGCCCAGAAGGGCAAGGCTATGACAGAAAGGCGGATGGAAAGGGAGCCACCAACAAATATAGAAGGAGATGAATCTCATAATGATGCTCCATCCAATGCCTCTCACACTCTGCCTATTCTATAAGAACAATAGGGGCTTCGGCCCGCTCCTATGCTCCAGCTTCCTCCACCGGCAAGCCGGTCAACAAATGACCGAAGCTATTCAGCTATTGACACAGCTAGTTGCCGCTCAGGCACAGTGGCAGAGTATGGGTCCAGGTGATAGGGCGACTAGTGCTAAAGCCCGTGATTTCATGAGTTTAAATCCTCCAGAATTTTTTGGGTCAAAGCCGAATGAAGACCCACAAGGTTTTATTGATGAGATACTGAGAACGTTAAGAATCATCCATGCCTCCGATACTGAATCCGTAGAGTTGGCATCTTATAGACTCCGGGATGTGGCGGTTCTTTAGTATAATAACTGGATATCTTCAAGAAAGGAAAATGCACCTCCCCCAGTTTGGCAAGAATTCGTAGATGCTTTCATCCGCCACTATTTGCCACCCGAGGTTTGTCGGGCCAGAGCGGATAAATTTCTGAATCTAAAGCAAGGGAATATGAGTGCTCGGGAGTATAGCCTTCATTTTAATTCATTGGCTAGGTATACTCCTACCATGGTAGCCAATATGGGAGACAGGGTACATAGGATTGTGAGTAGCCTAAGGCCACATTTGTTCAAAGATTATTTGACGCTCCTTCACTCCAGGAGGGGATGGACATCTCTCATATTAAGGCTCACGTCCGTAATTTAGAAGAGCGACAGCGGCGCGCAGAGGGTGAGCGTGATATTAACGAAGGACGAGCAAGAGGGGCGGACCGCCGGTGCTAGTAGTGAGTAGGGTGGGTCAGCGGCAACAGTATTCCAGGTATTTGGGCCAGTCCGCGATGAGTGCACCTCCTCGATTTACGAGTAGGAGATTTGATCGCCCCATTTATTCTGGTCCGGGTCAGAGTTTGAGGGTCTCAGGTCCTCAGTTTGGAGGTGATCCAAGCCAGCGGAGACCCCCAGTGCCGCGATGTAGCCAGTGCGGTAGATTACATTCCGGTCAGTGTCGCCGAGGTTCAGATGCTTGCTACGCCTGTGGTTAGGTCGAGCATATGATGCGAGATTGTCTGTCAATGAGTGGTAGAGTTGGGGTTTAGCCCACAGGATCAGCAGCTGGTTCTTCTTCGCCTGTGCACCCGATAGGGCAGACTCTCTAAATTCTAGCAGGCCGTGGTAGGGGCAGAGGGGGAGCATCCAGTTCAAGTGGTACCCAACCCGGTATTTTATGCTTTAGTCGGACACCAGGATCTTGAGTCCTCCCCGGATGTGGTTACAGATATACTATCCATATTCTCTCATGACGTTTATGTATTGATTGATCCGGGTTCTACGTTGTCTTATATTACCCCCTATATTGCTGACCATATTGGGGTGAAACCCGAGCCTACTAAACCTTTCGAGGTATCTACTCTGGTTGGTGATTCAGTAATAGCCAGACAAGTGTATAAAAATTGTGTGATTGTGGTATGTGATCGTCAGACTACAACTGATTTGATTGAACCAGAAATGTTAGATTTTGATGTGATTATGGGTATGGATTGGTTGGCCTCTTGTTATTCCAATGTCGATTGCAAAATGAAAATAGTTCGATTCCAATTCTTGGGAGAACTCGTGTTTGAATGGAAATGTAATATAGCGTCTCTAAGAAGGTGTTTATTTCCTACCTCAAGGAGAGGAAGATGATCGCCAAAGGCTATATTTATCATCTAGTCCGAGTTCATGACACCGAAGCAAAGCTACCGAATTTTCAATCCGTCCCTGTAGTAAATGAATTTTCGGATGTATTTCCAGATGAACTTCCAGGCCTTCCTCTGGAACGAGAGATTGATTTTGCTATTGATGTGTTGCCGGACACCAAGCCTATATCTATTCCTCCTTACTGAATGGCTCCTGTAGAGTTGAAATAGCTAAAGGCGCAATTGAAAGATTTGCTTAAGAAAGGATTTATTAGGCCCAGTTCATCACCGTAGGGAGCACCTGTCCGATTTGTGAAAAAGAAAGATGGTTCCCTACGGACTTTCATTGACTATAGGCAGCTGAACAAGGTGACGATAAAGAAGAAATATCCGCTTCCAAGAATCGATGATTTGTTCATCCAATTACAGGGTGCCAAATGGTTTTCCAAAATTGATCTGAGAGCGGGGTATCACTAAGTGAGAGTTAGAGAAGAAGATATTCTCAAAATGGCTTTCAGAACGACATATAGCCACTATGAATTTCGGGTGATGTCATTTGGGTTGACTAATGCTCCGGCAGTGTTTATGAATCTGATGAATAATGTATTCAGTCCTCTCTTAGATCTGTTTGTGATCATGTTTATTGATGATATTCTAGTATACTCTCGGACAGAAGCAGAGCATGCAGACCATTTGCATATTGTCCTTGGGATTCTTTGGACTCGCGAGCTGTATGCTAAATTTTCGAAATGTGAGTTCTGGCTGAATTCTGTAACTTTTCTGGGCCATATTATTTCAACTGATGGCATTCGAGTAGATGTTCAAAAGATTGAGGCTGTGAAGACTTGGCCAAGGCCTACAACACCTACAGAAGTCCGTAGTTTTATGGGATTGGCAGGTTACTATAGAAGATTTGTGGAAGGATTTTCTTCTATTTCAGCACCATTAACGAAGTTAACTCAGAAATCAGCGAAATTTCAATAGACTGATGCTTGTGAATGCAGTTTCCAGGAATTGAAGGATAAATTATCTTCAGCCCTAGTCTTGACACTTCTAGAAGGACCAGACGGTTATGTCATTTATTGTGATGCCTCTGATGTCGGGTTAGGCTGTGTGTTAATGCAACACAGTAAAATCATTGCCTATGCATCAAGACAGTTGCAGAAACATGAGAAGAACTATCCGACCTATGATCTTGAATTGGCCGCGGTTATTCATGCGCTGAAAATGTGGAGACACTATTTGTAAGGCGTTCATGTTGATAGTTATATAGATCACAAGAGTCTCCAATATATTTTCAAGCAGAAGGAGTTAAATCTTCGGCAGAGGCGGTGGTTAGAACTATTGAAAGATTATGATGTGAGTATTTTATATCATCCCGGAAAGACGAATGTAGTAGCTGTTGCACTTAGCCGCAAATCAATAGGTAGTCTATGTGAGGTCCCTTCGGAGAAGAAAGAATTAATTCGTGACCTCCACCAGCTAGCCAGCCTCAGAGTTCGTCTAATTGATTCAAGCAATGCAGGAATTGGTATTCACAACCCAACTGTTTCATCGTTAGATATGGAGGTGGGAGAGCGCCAATATGAAGATCCCCAGTTGAGCCACTATAGAGATACATTCCATGAGAAAGAGGAGTCGCCATTTGAAGTTTCTTCAGATGGAGTTCTTAGCTACCGACAAAGGCTATGTGTTCCAAATATTGCAGGACTACGTCGTCGTATTCTAGAAGAAGCTCATTACCCTCGGTATTCTATTCACTCGGGAGCGACAAAGATGTATCACGATCTCAAATTAATGTATTGGTGGGATGGAATGAAAAAAGACATAGTAGAATTTGTAGCTCAATGTCCAAATTGCCAACAAGTGAAAATTGAGCATCAAAAGCCAGGAGGATTGTTACAAGCCATGGAAATTCCAGCTTGGAAATGGGAAGTGATCAACATGGATTTCATTGTAGGGTTGCCTCGTTCTCGATGCAAACATGACTCCATATGGGTGATCGTGGATAGACTCACGAAATCAACTCATTTTCTTCCAGTCAGGACCACATATTCAGCCGAAGATTATGCAAGGTTGTATCATAAGGAGGTAGTACGACTTTATGGTGTCCCGATGTCTATTATCACAGATAGGGGAGCACAATTTACCGCTAAATTCTGGAAATTCTTTCAAGAGGGTTTGGGTACTCAGGTAAGGCTCAGAACAACGTTTCATCCACAAATTGATGGACAAGCTGAACGCACTATTCAGACCTTGGAAGATATGTTGCGGGCATGTGTGCTAGATTTCGAAGGAAGTTGGGATGATCGCTTGCCGCTTATTGAGTTTGCGTATAATAATAGCTACCATTCCAGTATCCACATGTCTCCGTATGAAGCTCTATATGGAAGAAAGTGTAGATCCCCAATTAGGGTGGTTTGAAGTAGGAGAGATACAACTAATAGGACCGGAATTGATTCAGCAAGCAATGGAAGAGATCAAGGTTATCCGAGATCGATTATTGACAGCCCAAAATCGCCAGAAATCTTATACGGACAATCGTCGGTGAGACGTAGAATTCTAAATTGATGATTGGGTATTTCTGAAGGTATCACCGATGAAAGGTGTGATGAGATTTTGCAAGAAGGGAAAATTAAGTCCTCGATACATTGGACCTTATAAGATTGTCCGCCAGATAAGCCAAGTAGCTTATGAACTGGACTTACCCCCGGATCTTGAATCAGTCCATCCAGTTTTTCATGTATCGGTGCTCCGTAAGTGTGTAGGATCCTATCGGAGATCCTACTAAAATTGTGCCTGTAGATGATGTTCAAGTTACGGAAAGGTTGGCTTATGAAGAGATACCTATTGCTATACTAGATAGGCAAGTGCAGAAACTTAGAAATAAAGAGGTAGCCTTAGTTAAGGTCTTGTGGCGAAACAATAATCGAGAGGAAATGACTTGGGAAGCACAAGAAAACATGAAGTTTAAGTACCCACACTTTTTTTCACCCCCGGAAGAGATTCAAGATGAGACATCGGTATTACGAGGTATGTATTCTTTCTTTTTATGATTTTGATCGTGTGTGGCCATAATTTCTTGCTATTGTGTTGTAGCCCTATGAGGAGTTGTTATTGTGGGCTGTTGTGCCAGGATGTTAGCGCCATATTACATGGGAAACTCTGGCAAAATTTTTATAGAATTCCCGAGAACTTAACATTCGAGGACGAATGTTTTTAAAGGGGGGAAGAGTGTTACACCTCAAAAAATTTCATGTCGTTGTATGGTAGATAGACTAACGCAGGGTGAGAAGTATATGATGTTTCTACAAGTAAGAAGTAGTACTTAACGGTTCTAATTAAGATTCCAAAGACGTTTGAGGCAAGAGAAGAAAGTTCGTTGATGAAGGTAAAGTATAAGTTGTGTGTTGAAAAGGGTTTGCAAAGTTGTGTGTTGACTTAATAATGTCTTGAGGAAAAGTTATAATGCTCCTTAGGTTGTTAATAAAGTACTAAACAAGTGCTACGAAGGTTCCATAAGGATTGGAGATCAAACGAAACGACAAAAATCATTTCAGAAAAGTGGAGTTATGCGACCACTTATACGGTCCGTATAAGGGTCCGTATAACCCAACAGAAGAATGGATTTCCCTGATGGTGAAATACTGTCACTTATACGAACCGTATAATATTATACGGACCGTATAAGGGTCCGTATAACACCCGACGGGCTGAGTATTTTCCAAGTATATAAATGTGCTCCCACTTCTAAATTTTCATTCTTCCAACTTCTCCACTTCTCTCTAAACCTCTAGAACATTCCGCACCCTTCACTTACAAGAATTCAAGGGAAATCAAAGATCAACTTCATCAATTCAAGGAAATCAAGTGTAAAGAAGCTCTCTAGGGTTGCTTGGAGTCAAGAATTTCTTTGGAAGTGGGGCTAGGGTTTTCTTCAAGTGAGGCATTTCTATCCAAAACCCATTCCTTCATAATCAAAGGTGAGTTTTATGATCATTTCTTGTTATTAAGAATATAGAGGGGTTGAAAGACTTGGATTATGGAAGGAAGTAGAATATGGAGCTCAAATGTGAAAATAATGGTATTCTTGAATAGTAGCTTGACATGAATCATGACTCTTGATATATTATGAGTAAAATCTTGTTGTAGATGATACAAATGACTTTAAGGAAGTATAATATGAGATCGAATATGGTGCTATGCTATAGTTATGGTCATGAATCATTTTGGTAAGAAATTGTGGGAGTTGAATTGTTGAACTTGAAGAAGTTATGGATTATGATATTATGAATGTTGTTATTGATGTTTGGAGCTATTATATCATATGGAGAAAGTTATAGAAACAAAGGAGATGCTGCCCAATTTTCATTAGCTTTAGCTCAAGCTTAAGTATGTTTCCGATAATCTAATTCTAGTACGAATTCTCTTGAATGTAGAATCGTGAACATTGGAGGAAAGCGCTTAAATTGATAAGTTAGAGTGACATCAAGGTATGAGAGGCTAGTCCTTTCTTTTCTTAAGGCATGATTCCTATGACATGACTTCCTTTGTCTTTCCATGACCTTCTTACACTCCGGAAACTATGAGTCAATGTTTATAAAGAGCTTCTCATGAGATAAAGATAAGAGATACGTTACGAATATGATAATGATGATGATGAGTCTAAGTCTAGAGATTCTAAAGCTCATGATATTATATTTCTACGAAGCTAATGATCCTTATACGATTCTTTGATGTTATTCATTGTTGCTAGACTCACCTTATAATGCTAGTTCCTTCAAGGTGAGGCATGATGATCATGATTATTCCATAATGGAATCGGGGGTTCTTGACCTTACGTCACCCTGATAGAGTTATAGTTTATCTTTGAGTTCTTATGCATGCTTTATGATAAGTATATGATAATGAGATTACACCGTGCCTATATGGCCGGGCAGACACCGCTAAGGCGGGTGGCATATAAACCATGTCTAGAGGGCATGGGCAGACACCACTAGTGGGCGGCATGAGATGGTTACCCCGAACGCGGGAGGACTGGATGCGGGCTAATGATGATTACACCGTACCTATATGGTCGTGAAACTTATATATACATACCTGATATGATGTTGTTTATGATGTAAGATAACCTGTAACTTAAGTGACATTCAATTGTGTTGTTTCCCTACTTGATGTTCCTTTATTTCTGTGATATGTATTATTGTTCATGCCTTACATACTCAGTACAATGTTTGTACTGACGTCCTTTCTTCTTGGACGCTGTATTCATGCCCACAGGTAGACAGGGAGGTGGCCCAGATTCATAGGAGTCTATCAGCGGCTACACAGGAGCACTCCATTATTCCAGAGGTTCCAGTTATTGGTGTATTATTTTGCGTAAATATTTGGGCACGACGGGGTCCTGTCCTGTCCTTATGTCTCAGTACTCCAGTAGAGGCTCGTAGATACTTATATGTGGGTAGTAGTTATCTCCTGGATACATTTGTGTATATTTTTGTATATCATTTTTGCAGCCGAGAGGGCATATGTATATTTATGCATCGCCTTGGAGATTATATACGTTCAGGTTGGGTATGATGATTAGCACAACGAGTGGTGCTTGGTAGTCAGCTCCAGGTACCAATCATGGTCCCTAGTTGGGTCGTAACATAAGGGCATTGTTCGCACAATAGTCATGACCTGCATGGGACCCATGATGTCCATGTACCACTCACTCCAGAACCGTTCTCGGATCACGAGCCCATAACTAGGTCATATCCTCACCCCCTGTCAAATGTGCCTTATATATATATATATATATATATATGTATATATATATATATATATATATATATATATATATATATATATATCCGATCACAAGATGAATCTCAACGTGGTTCAAGTCTAGAACTCAATATGAAGCATGATCAATAAATAATATCAGTGTGAATGAATACAAGTCCTCATGCCACAAGTCATATCAAGATCAGATAAATCAACTCAACAATAGCATGAACATACAAGCTATCTCAAATATCAAGAAGAGTATTTATTAACCCCTTCCTTTCAATTCACAACATATACACCTTATGTTTAATACATAAAGTAATGGCATCAAGCCCACTTAATAAGAAGTCATACCAACCTAAGTAGTATCCAACCAGACTTATGTAACGACTCGTTTTGTCGTTACCGTGCTTCTTCTGTTTTTGCCCTCGTTGACTCATTTCTGAGTCTCGTTAGAACTATTTTGACCCGAGAAGATAGTAGTCATGGTTTCCTAGGCGTCGTTTTGGAGTTTTGGGGCATCTTTTAGAAAATGTGGCTTTAAGTGATAACCATTTGACCGGTTGTTGACTTTTGGGTAAACGGACCTTTTTCTGACATCTGTCAATTTCTAGAGGTTCGGATGATCATTTGTGATTGATTGGTGGGCTTCGTTCGGTTCTCAAAGAACCCGGTTGCGTATTGGGACTTGGGTTGGAAAGTTGATAATTAGGCCATCAGGGGTTGACTTGGTCAATGAAGCCTTCGATGGAAATTCGGAGGCAACGAGTGCGTTTGTAGTGCATTTTATGTATATCTGCATATTTGGTTTGTATGTTTCGGGCCTCGGGTGAATGTCGGATTTTTGGATGAAATTGTGTAAGTTGGAAAAATTCTGGTTCTGGTGTGACCGCTATTGCGGTGCTTTTACCGCTTTTGCGGTGCCACTATTGTGGTAGTTTCCGCTATTGCGATATTTTGACCTCTATTGCGGTTACCGCTATTGATTGTGGTCATTGCTGGGTAGATTCTTTAAATATCCTAGTTTGAGTTATAATTCCCCATTCTCATATTTGGAGCTCTAGACTTTAGCCTTGGGAGGAAACAAGTCCTAAGTGTAAGAAACATTGTTGGGGTAAGATTCTAACCTCCCTCTAGTCTTATTTACATGATTCCTACGCTATTTTCCTCTTCTAATCCATGAAATCATTTAGTAATGCAAGGGTCCTTTAAAATTTGGGTTTTAATTCAATCTTGAAATTGGAGGCTAAATTGTGGATAGTTTTGCATGGAAATTAGGCTATGAACTATATAAACATGATTTCTTCATTATTAGTGGTAAAATTGTGGGATTAAAGTTAGGGTTCTTAGATCTAAATTTGGGGGTTTTCACATTAATGATGATTTTGAGAATTAATTGAGTATTCCTATGATTATAGTAATGGGTTTTGACCTTTTGGTATTGAATTTGGTATTTGGCCATAAAATTTCCGTTTTGGCCTTGAGACCCGTTTTTCCTACATTAAAGAGTGGGTTTTTGACCCGAATAGAATATAGTCATTATGGGTATCATTATTCATGGTTTCTTACATGGAATTCATATGTTATAGAGTTTGATTGTTTGGAGATGCTTTGAAAGACGAAACAAGATGTGGGTTCGTGGCACCTGTTCGGCTGCCAGGTAGGTTATGGCTTCTTTTTCGGTAGACTCCGGTTAGTTTCCCATATTCATGTATTAGAAGGAACAGAGAATGCATGTGTAGGAATTTGGAGATTTGGGACGGAATCCTAGGATGGTATTATTGTGTGATTTGTATGTTCGGGCTTGTGGCCTGTAGATTCTTTAGGATGTTTGATTTGGTTTTCGTGAGTATCGGTGGATTTTATGTGACTTGGAAGTAGTGGGTGATACCTATTTTCTATGTCTTACGATGAGAATTTTCGCAATATGTGAAGAATGTGTTATGCTATTAATAGTGAATCTAGTTGATAAATGGAAGGATAAAATGTACCAACGGTTTCGATTGAGTTCTAGACTGAGTAGGAATGAATGCCTTGTGAGTAGGAGGTGAATTTACTTGTACTAAGCTAATAGGCTAATAAAGGAAGAGCGGTAATATTATATTGCTACTGATTTGATCTATTGTGTTGGCTTGATGCCACGAGTGAGTAATTGGTATTAAGAATTGTTGTTACAACTTGTTTGTGCTATGGTGGTACCTTAATATTGATGTTGATACGTGGATAGAATTCCGTATGATTTGTGTAGTTATTGATGATAGTGTTGGCACACCCATTGTTGGTGTTTGTGATTTGGATATATTGTTGGCGCACCCATTGTTGGTGTTTGTGATTCAGATATATTGTTGGCGCACCCATTGTTGGTGTTTGTGATTCGGATATATTGTTGGCGTACCATTATTGGTACTTGTGATATTGAGCATGATTATTGATGCTGATACATGCATTGCACGGGCTCTCATTTTCATGATACACTGTTGAGATACTGATGACATTTGATAAAACACTTGATGAGCTGGGCTCGATTTTACTTGAGTGACGTGAGATGGCCGATATCCAATGTTAGTTCCGGAATCGTCGATTGTGTGAAAGAGAGATGAGAGTCTGTGATCCGAGGTCATGTACCGGAGCGGGATGAGTGTGATAAAAGATCTTATTGTTGTCATCAACATGCTTGAATCATACATTGAGCACTCATCTTGCATATATGTATATATATATATATATATATATATATATATATATATATATATATAAGGCACATTTGGCAGGGCGGTGACGATGTGACCTAGGTTGTTTTTGAAATACTTGGGAGGTTTTATACTAATTACACGACCATTATATGCTGTGTGATACGGAATGGTCGGCAAGCGTGAAGGGTGGAAAGGTCGTCTCTATGCTATGTGATACGGAGCAACATAGTACGTGGACTCCGCGGGTCCCCCAGAGCACATATGTACACAACATTTGTAGGCATTGCATTGCATTGCATTATGGCTTGTTTGAGATGATTGATGTTTACTTGTGATATTGCATTCGGATTTCTATATTGAGACTTGACACAATTGGGATTAGAGAAATATAGAGGAAACTCTGCCGAAATTTTTCTAGAATTTGAAGGAGATAAGATATAAGCTTGTAATATGTCCTAACGGGAAAAGATGTTATGTAAAAAGTAATGACAGGACGAGATTAAGTTAGAAGTATCGTTGACAACTACAAGAGATAAGTTAGATGTTGTTGAATTGATAGTAACGGTAACTATAAGATCGACATTGATATGGTAAAGGGAAATGCTAGAGTAAATTAGGGAGACGGTAGTACTAAAGCATGACATGGAAGAGAAAGGGTAATTCCAATAGAGTGTGATATTGAAGTATTGATTGGATGGATAAGCACAACTAAAATGCGAAAAATTTACTAGCAAAATAAAGTAACAGCGTGATAGGGGTACGAAATATGAAAGGTTATAGTGAATGTGAATACATTGGTAAGACAACTTATGTGGTAAGTGTAATAGGGCTAATCAAAAAGAGTAACAGGTTAAGTATGCTTACTTCACGAGGTTTATTCTATTTTATAAGCAGGATTGCGAATGAGATCAAGAAGTGGCACTCTATGGAGTTGATTATGATCAGGATATAATGAGAACGTAGCAAGAACTGTAATACAAAGTAAGTAAAGTATAGCGAGGAAACGACTAAAGATGTGACATGTTCTATACGAATAAAGAGTGAATGCATGTGTGAAACCAACAAGCGATGCCAGGGGGTAGTAGATAAGAAAGCTTATAAGACCTTGTTAGGGGAAAGTCCAGCATGGAGGTTTCACAATGACAAAAATGATAGCAAGCAAAAAGGAAAAAGGAAAAAGGAAGCCAACTTGAAAAAGAAATCAGAGAATAGTGATGTGGCAAAGTAGTAACAGTTTGTGATTTGTATAATCGAGACCACAAGTGATATCTTTTGCTAGATCCAAAAGATCAAGACTACGGAGAGATGAATAACAAAATAGAACGATTGTTAGGAAAAGGATCAGCATAATAAGGATGATAGGGGATGATCAATGAATTAATAAGCTTTGGAAGCGAAGAATGGATTCTATAGAAGTAATATATTCTAAAGGACAAGGCAGTACTGAGTTAAGAATAGGGTTCCTGGTGCGAGGAATGAAGGAGATTATAAAACGGGAGGTAATAAGATAAATTGAGGAGGAAAAAAATGTAAAAGAATAAGTATGGGTATAGAAAGAAAAGGAAATATGCGAAGTATGCGCGCTTAAGGAGTAGTCATATTATGAGAAAAGGAAGATGCATCTCCTACGAATATCCTCTACCAAGACAGAACGAGTAATGCATATAAAGGAATAAGTTGGAAAGAAAAATGCGGCCATGAGTTATGAGTTTACCGTACGACGATAAAGCGATAAAGCAAGGCTATCATCAATGACAAATACGATATGATTATGATTAGTTTTGAAATCAACGTTGAGTGCAACACAAGAGTAAAAGAGTATGAGGCATAAGGGGTATTAGTTGCACATTAGAGTTAGATCCTTGAAAACAAAGATGGCGGGTTTAAGGGAAAATGCGTTTACGGTTACTATAAGTCGATTACGGGAAAGAGAGGAATAACTTGAGATGGGAAGATAAGGGAAAGATGACGCTCAAAGTGAACTTTGAGTATCAAAGAATGGGATAAGTTACATTACTTGGATGGTACGGATAGCTAGACATACTACTATTTTGAGTATCCCTATGGGACAGAAATTGTTAATTGGAGCGGATGTAGACATTGACTCATAACTAATGGTTGAGCTAAGTAAAATACATCCTTGTTTTGGATTGCTATGTTGGTTATATTACTTGATTACAAAACTCCAAGATGAGTACGTTAAGACTTTACACATGAATTACTGTAGCTATAAATTATGGGAAATGGCATGAATATGATTCAGTATAATAAGGGAATTGAGGAAAGGGATACATGAATTCAAGATTGGAAGTGAGGAAACATATTTTAGAATGGTATAAGTAAGGCCCTTAAAGGGGGGAAGCGAGTAAGGAAAATACAAGTGTAGAGATTGAAACGATGAATCCTAAGGTGTGACAGATATAGTCTCTAAAACAAAAAAGTGAGAGTTATGCAGAAATGAGTCTAATAGCTAGTAAATAAATGAGCAAGAATCGAGCGGGTATCTGAGACTGTACTGAAAGTCATTCGTGAAGACCTTGAGCAACATGACATTGGAAACAAATAACTCAAGGAATATTGTAAAGGATAGCGATGCTATACTGGAATAGAGGCAAAGAAAATGACAGTAGAGTCGTTCGTTACTAATTTTGCGATTTATAAGTGACAAATAAGAAGGAAATAAAAGAGTATGATGAGATAAGTTACAACAGATAGACAACAGAGTTTTGGTATGTATGAGATACGTAGAATAGAATGAACCAAAGGAAGGGAAGTTTACGAATGAGATTAGATGTTCATACACGAATCACACAAGAACGGTTATGTAACCTGCAAGTATTTACATGTGGAGAATGAAACCAATTGGGTACTTAAAAAGAGGAGTAAGAGGAAGTTTCCTGATTATTACATAATCACGAGAGGTTAGGCGATGACATGGTATCAGTATGTCACAAAGGATTCACATGGTTGATTTAATAATGCAGGTATAGAGTTAATGACTATACAAATAAGATTATGGGAAGAAGTAACGATGAGGACGAAAGCTATCTAGACTAATTGAGCAAGAGAAAGGATCGACGAATTCAAATATTAAAAAGGATCATATCTGGAGAGTGACTCACTTATATATCTTGAAAGGATATTCCTGAGGAATCAAGGGAGTATTGCAACCGAAAGTCATTACTAAGAAGGAAACTCGTTTTCAACTATTCGAAGGGAATGTTATAGATAGTGCATGTCAGAGGATCAAAATGATGACTCCAAGAAGGATGTACGCTGCGGACCATGCGACCTAAATAAAGAGTGGAAGTAGACCTATAAGAATTAGAAGAGAGAACAAGAGGAACAAATCTGCGATGGTAAACCTACCCAAGGGAAAGACAGCTCCTATTCTACAGTGTTACTGGAAATATGACTCCAAAACAAGCAAACTCGACTTAAGCTTCAAGCGTAGATGGATATAGTAAGTTGCAGTCAATTACGGAAGTAGCTAAATTATGACCACTTTCTTTGGAAATTCAATATTAACTGAAGTTAGGTGGAGAATGGTATTAAGTTAAGCAAAGAGAGGCACAGCATGAGCACAAGTTCTAGTTAGAATTGATTCGTTATAAGGTCACCATAAGCAGTATACTTATACAGGACTAATTTAACATTCGAGGACGAATGTTCTAAAGGTGGGAAGGTTGTTACATTCCGTGTTTTCATGCATTGGAAAGCGTCTGAGTTCAACGATATTTGTAATGGAAATGAGGTTATCCCCTAAGCTTGTAGGTGGTTATAGTGATGGTACATATGTATCATAATGATTAGAAGTTAAACAAATCGAAGAAAATAAGTTTCGTCGAGGTTCGAAATATTTTTTGATGAAAAAGGTCCAAGCTATAATATCCCATATTTTGGACCAAGAAGTTGAACCGTCCAATATGAGAAAATTTACCCGAGCCCGGAGAATTTGGTCATATTCAAGTATGAAAATCAAGAACTCGGTGTATACAAGGAATGAAGTCCCGAAATGATTTAAGACGAAAAAGTGTGACGACGATGATTGAGAATAATATTTTATGTGTGGCAAATAAGGCTATGGACTAGTGTTATATCACATGGTCAGGACAATGGGTATATGGAGTATGTTAAAGGTGATCAATATTTAGGTAAATTGAGATCCGTAAAATTAATTATGCGTATAATTGGTTAAATGGAGATTTTAGTGGAAGACGGGAGTTAAATAGACTTACTAGATAAGTCATTATATGAATAAATTGTGTAGTAGTTAGCATAACAGGTGTCACATAGTGGAAGCAAGCCTAGTGACTAATCTAGCACTATTAAATTAAGTTCCAAGGGAGGAACATGGCAAGGACACGTATAAATGGGAATAGAAAAACTTATGTCCTTGTATCACTTTATTTGATAATTAATTGTAAGAATAGATATGGCAACATATCTTAGCAACAAGAAACGTGTATTTGAGGTTATTAACAGCAACTTGAGCTCCAAATTCTAGGGTGGCAAATGTATAAATCTTCTCATTTTAGATGGAAATTTTTTTCATTTGAAACCTTTCCCAAAGTAGGAAAAACGTACCGGCATTTTCTTTTTCAAGAAGGTGCATCAATATATTTTCCTTTAACAATTTCGTATTAACATTTTTACTCCCAAGAATAGAGCAGCAACGTTACTTAATTGTGTAGCAACTTTTATTACGGATTTCGGTTACCGCTTTTTTCTCGGATTTCGGTTACCGCTTTTTTCTCGTTGTTCCGTTTCATCGTGATGTTGAACCCGGGCTTTCTTTGGAGTGAAGTAAGGTGGAAGAAGAATATTTCTTGGCATATAAGGTAAGAATCCTCCTGTTCTAGATATTTTTAAATTCATCTAGGCTCATCTAGGCCATAGCTAAATTGTGGGAATTGATGAAATAAACACGAACTTGAGAATAGAATCGCCATTTGGAAAGAGTTGAGTTTGTGGGTTGTTTTCTTATTATAATCATATGATATAAGGATAGAATTTGTAGTAAATGACTTCCTTATCATGTTGAGAATGTTATTAAGTTAAACAAGGAACATACAAAAGGTGATATTGGTTGTACAGATCCTACTTCGAGCTTGACGATCATTATAAAGTATTATGAAGTCATTAAGGATATATATGTTGTGTTTTTGAGATTTATTTTTGTTGTTTGGGCTGTTGTTGTGATATATGGAATTGGGAGATACTAGTGATATTGGGGAGATGTTGCCCATTTCATTTTAGGATCAAGTTATCAATTGATATACACGATATACGAAAGCCATCTAAAGTCATACACGTATTTCTTTGTTATACGATTATCATCAGCATTACGACGAGTTCGTTTTGGGTTTATATTGGCAACTTAAGGTATATTAAGGCTATCCCTTTCTTTTATTTTGCCATGATCCTTATCATATGAACGAACACAGTGAGCAAGCGAGTTCCAAAGACTCTATTCTTAGATAGTGTAGAGATATTTGTATCCTTGGCCTCCTATGTTTTATGTCCATAACTCCCAGAGACTTATCATACTAGCTTCTTATGTCACCAGAGGAGTTCAGAGTATCCTTTTCCGTGTCTTACATGCATATATATATATATATATTGATCGGGCCGTACGTTCCTCGGCACTATTATATTATATATGGATCGGGCCGTACGTTCCTCGGCACTATTATATTATATATGGATCGGGCCGTACGTTTCTCGGCACTATTATATTATATATATGGATCTGGCCGTACATTCCTCGGCACTATTATATTATATATATGGATCGGGCCATATGTTCCTCGGCACTATTATATTATATATGGATCGGGCCGTACATTCCTTGGCACTATTATATTATATATGGATCTGGCTGTACGTTCCACAACACTATTATACTATAACCTATGCCTATCATTATATTATATAGAGTTACGCGGATATTCTCAGATGGCCACATATGCATTCAAATATTTAGACTGGTTTCCATGATTCATCTGTATGTTCTTGATGTTCTTATGCCTTATGTCACACCCCAATTTATATTACGGGCACCCGACCCTTACCAGTGGGCCGAGCGAACCGCGACCTCATAATACTCATAGCCACCGGGCCCACAAGGCATAGCATACACAGGTGAAATTTTTTCCGGAAAACGTACATGCCTTTCGACTTTTCAAATCAAACAAAATCCGTAACATAGCGAATTATGAAATTATACAACGGATCGATACATCGGCTTACATAGCACACAAACGGACATCTCATACACAACACTATGATTCTAACATAACTTCGGACACCATACAAACGCATCTCCGGGCAAGCACTCGGAGGAATGGGATGTAGTCGAACGTTCTCGCTCATCCGTGGGTACTCGAAGTTACATTATTCGGCGTAAAATGAAATAATGTGTACCAAACGTAGCATAATAGTCCAAATATATTTCCATCCGGCATCAAGTCATACATACACAAATCATACACACACATACCACGCGGGGAACCATGATTCATGCATTACCGATGTTCCAGGAATGCTAATATCACCAATACGTAAATATACCGCTCAGGAACCCGCCGGTTAATATCACAAATATATAAATATACCAGCGCAGGAACATGGGTTAATATCACAAATATATAAATATATCGCCTTGTTAGTATCACAAATATATAACAATACACATACACGCATACCGCGGTCAAGGGGACGCCCCCGCGGTCACATCCGGCACGATATCACACATACACATGCCGCGGCCAAGTATCCGGCGGTCATGGCACGGTCGCTGGCCACATCCGGTGTACAATATCACATATCGGCCCGGACTCGGCGAAAGAGGTAATAACAATAGCCGAATCGTAAGTAGTCATACGTATATAATTTCTTTTATTACAAACTCAACAAAACAACCAAAGCACATTGTTTTTTAAAACCAAGACAATAGTTAAATTAGGTTTATCGGAATTAATATACAATAGTTACGATCTTCCGAAATCGTTCTTATGTGTCAAAATGTATTATCAAACCAATGAGGTAGTTAAAATAACTATTTTTTTTATAGCAATCGGAGCAATAGTCAAAAGTTTTCTTTCCAAAATCACACAAGTATACCAAACAGGCGACATGTGATCTCGAGATGCGTAGGTCGAGCTGAGGCGGCGGACATAATTTACAAACATTAGGCTCCCTAAAGCCATCCCGGAGCGATCCATATGATTCACAAAGGTTTAAGCGTTCTTTTGATCAAATATAAGGATTATAATTCTCGAGATGAATAGTATGCAAAATCAAACTCGGATTTCCGAGAGCGGAATTATCCCGAGGTTCCGATCTTAGCCTAGTGTTAGGAGATGAAAGGGCAATGTGCTTTTTGAGTCCAAACTCAAAGTGATCCATAAGTACCAAACGTCATTTATAAGGAATGCAAAGTTGGAAGTAATGTTAGAATTAGATCAACAACAACCAAACCAACAAACATTATAACAATATCAATTTCAATCCCAAATGATTAATTCCATGGCATCTCATTTATGTTCAATTCATAATTGTTCACATATTCACATACCAATTCGAACCCTTCCAAACAATAGTCAAGATTTATAATCCGCTCGACATTTCAAGCGGCCGAACCAACACACTACCTAAAATTATCCAAACTCAACAAGAATAATGACAACATATTTCTTTTTTCTTTTCATATCACACCAACAATTCACACTAACAACATTAGTTTCCATAAACACAAGAACACTATTATAAAAACAACTTGAAAGAAATCAAACTTCCATTTGTCATCAATTGTAACAACAACCAAAATACTTAAGAAAATTGATTCATCCCTTTCCATACTATACCACAACCACACGGCCTCAACATATAGTCCATATTTTTCATGAATTTCCCCTCATTCCTACACACCACAACATACACAACCATACATAACATATAAAAGAAGATTAAATTCTTACCCTTTTCCAACTTTTCCACTTGCCAAAAGAAGCTCTTTCTTACCATGATATTTATACCACTTGTAGAGAATCTTGAACTTAGTAGGAATACAAACAAATTATAATTTTGAATCGAAATTTACGGAAATTTGTGGAGGGAAATAAAATGAAGTTTCTGTCCCTTTTAAAAACGCCAAGTGTACTAGTCATGTTGTTATCACAAAGGACTTGTTTCTGCGTCGACAGTTCAGTTTGGCTATAATTCTCTACTCCGATGTCCTATCAATGAACGGTTTGTTATACAAACTAGACTCGACGAACTTCTCTTTTAAAAATATACATATACTATGAGATATGCGCCTCCATGGCTTGACATTTCCCCAAAGTCGATTTACTCGATCTCGAAATATTCCGACGCACAAAAATGCGGGATATAACACCTTACATACTCGGTACATTATACCGACGTCCAACATCGCATTGGCTAGGAACTTAGACTCATTTTCTTCCGGGAGCGCTTTATAGATCATATTGTGTAAAGACAACATATAGTGTTTTATAGAGACTTTAGACGATTGTCCTCGTGGTTAGTATGTTGAGATGTCATGTGTTGAGTAAAGTGACCATGTAGGTCGATATGTTAGTTTGACTTACTCGATTTTTGATTAAAGACTCAAGTTTGAGAAAAGTACTTTATCATATTTCAAAAGAAAAAAAAAATCAGATTTCATCATGTGAATGCCGCAGGGGGCTTAGCTCTAATTAAGATTGGGTGCGCTATGCCCTACCATGGTTAGGGTGTGAGTTAATTGTACTAGTCATGTTGTTATCACAAAGGACTTGTACGTTGGCATACATAGATTATATTGACCCAAACTCAATATACAACAATGGAGTTTTACCAAATAAGATGGTCCAACATAGGGAACTTAGACTCAACCTTTATAGATTTTAAAAGACAACAAAGATTCTAACAATAAACTATAAAAGGTTTAGAAAAGATACATGAAGACTAGATGGAACACAGAACTGAAGTAAACAGTCGTGACATTGTTTCTTACCAACTAGATGAGGGGCTAACCAAATAACAAAGATACCAAACAAGGTTTAAACAGTTCAAGCCATGCTTAAACTCAGCAAGGCCAGTAATAAGATCAAGGTAGCCTGGACACTCAATGCTAACAGGCTTAAAATATTTTTTAGTGCCATTACTACATTTAGCCAAACGATAGGGCCTTATCTATTATAATAAATAGACAAATCAGGCAACAAACATGACCATACCACATACTTTAAGAGGATAGTATACAAAGACAACTAGGCTGCCCATGTTAATAACGGATTTTTAAAATTAATAATGCCTAGATCATGTTATTACCACTATGGTAATCAGCTTAGCTGAACCACACATAAGGCATCTCTAACTAAGCAAATTAACTTGGAGATTCCTTTGCCTCCTCAACCTCACAACTCAGCCACAAAGAAAAAATGAAATTAAACTATTACTCGACAAAGACTAAGGAAATTCAACTAAGTGTCCAATTCTAATGTCGGTCACTCGTTAAAACCCTAGTATCGAGTTTTTTTTGTGTGTAAATATCTGATCTCCTCCTTTTTTTTCATAGGTTAGGGTCCTTTATATAGCAGACCCCAAAAATCCACAAACCCCCAACCACACCGATGTGGGATAACTCCCAAAGATGGGATTTCCTCCTCACATCCCATGTTGTAGGGTTAGGATTAAGTGCAAAAACGAACAAAGGGTCAGATTTCACCCTCAAGTGGTCGATCCATTTGGTTCTTCATGAACCAATGAGATTCATGCATTCAAATCCACAAACAACCAAAAACAATTAAGCAATTGGAGAGTATTACCGTTTGAGACTCAGAAAATAAAGAAAAAATGGTGAAAAAGACAAGATAGCACCCTATTTGGGGTGGCGTTAGGTGAGAGAAGGTGGAAACATTTATTGTTTCCCCTTCTCGACCTTGCAAATTACTGAAAAAACATAGTACACCTGGAAAATTACCATTTTTTACCCCCCTCTCTTCCACATTTCGCACAAATGAGACCTTAGGGTCTGTTTGTGTTTTGTTGTTGTATATGAAAAAGGGTTGGGCCAGGTCTGGACTTATTGGGCTGGACTCGGCTCAACCTTTACTTAGAAGGAAAAGGGGGCCCGATTATACATATATGCATGATATACATGAGTATACATGTATACTCATGTATATATCATGTACATAGGCGGGGTGAATATGTAAAATTCAACAAATAGTCCAAATTTAAAATGATGTCCACTAATTGGATATTTAAAATAAGACCCCATTTAAACTAATTTGTCAAATTTTAAAAGAAATAATAATAAGAATAAATAGTTTTTTTCGAAAGACCTTAATTAAATTGAGCCATGAGCTTGGCTAGTTCAAATGTTCTTAGGGATTTTACAAAAGTTTTGCCAGAGTTTCCCCTGTAATATGGTACTACCATCCTGTCACAGCAACTCAAAATATATTGCTTCACAGGGCTACAACAACAACGACAACAACCATGGCGAGACACGACCAAGAAAGCATCAAAGAAAGCATTACATACCTGAGGACAATGGTGTCTCTGCCTGAGTCTCCTCTAGAGGTGGAAATAAATGTGGGTACCTAAACTTCATGTCTTCTTCCGCTTCCTATGTCATTTCCTCTCTATTATTATTTCTCCATAAGACTTTAACTGAAGCTACATCTTTAGTTTTGAGTCTCCGTACTTACCTATCTAGAATGGCAATGGGAACTTCTTCGTAGGACAGTTGCTCGGTGTTACACCTCGAAAAATTTCATGTCATCATGTGGTAGATAGACTAACGCAGGGTAAGAATTATATGATGTCCCTACAAGTAAGAAGGGGTACTTAACGATTTTAATTAAGATTCCAAAGACATTCGAGGCAAGAGAAGAGAGTTCGTTGAAGAATGTAAAGTATGAGTCGTGTTTTAAAAAGGGTTTGCAAAGTACTGAGCTAATGTTGATTTAATAATGTCTTGAGAAAAAGTTATAGCACTCCTTAGATGGTTGATAAAGTGTTAAACAAGTGTTAAGAAGGTTCCATAAGGATTGGAGATCAAACGAATCGACGAGATTAACTTCGGAAAAATGGAGTTATACGACCACTTATACGGTCCGTATAACTTTATACGGTCCGTATAAGGGTCCGTATAACCCCAGAAGGAAGGAAAAATCCCTGACGGTGAAGTACAGTCACTTATACAGACCGTATAATGTTATACGGACCGTATAAGTGTCCATATAACATGATCGGGGGAGCCATTTTTTTTTTTCAAGTATAAATAAGTGGTCCAAGTTATTATTTTTCATTTTCCCAACTTCTCCACCTTTCTCAAGAGCTCTAGAATATTCCACATACTTCATTACTATAAACCCAAGGTAAATCAAAGATCAAACACCTATAATTAGTGAAATCAAGTGCAAGGATGCTAACAAGGGTTCATGGAAGCTAGAAATTTCCTTGGAATTGAAGTTAGGTTTTTCTCCAAGTGAAGTATTTTCATCCAAATCCCATTACTACCTAATCAAACGTGAGTTTTATGATCATTTCATGTTATTAAGAATATTGAATGATTGAAAGACTTGGATTATGGAAGAAAGTAGAAAATGGGTTGCAAATATGAGAATAGTGGAATTTTTTAAGGGTAACTTGACTTGAATCATGGTTCTTGACATGTTATGGGTATACTATTGTTATGAATGATATTAAGAATGTTGAAGAAGCATTATATATGAATGAATACGACGTTGGGTGATAATCATGGTTATGGATGACTTTGAGAGGAGATTTTGAGAATTGAATAATGACTAACTTAATGAAGTTCATTGATTATGATATTGTGGGCATGTTGTTGATGTTTGGGAGTTGTTATATTATATGGAGAAAGTTGTAGAAAAAAAGGAAATGCTGCCTAATTTTCATTAGCTTTAGCTTAAGTATGTTTTCGGTTATCTAATCTTAGTACGAACTCTCTTGAATGTAGAATCGCAAGCTTGGAAGAAGAGCATCTAGGGTTAAGGAGACATAAAGGCATGTGAGGCTAGTCTCATCTTTTTCTAAGGCATGACTCCTATAATATGACTTCCTTTAACTTTCCATGATTTTTCTCATATTCCGGAAACTATGAGTCCATGATTATTAAGAGCTTCTCATGAAATAAAGATAAGTGATGCATTGTGAGTATAACGATGATGATGATGAGCCTAAGTCTAGAGATTGCAAAGCCTATGATATGATATTCTTATGAAGCTAATGATTCTTATATGATTCCTTGATATTATTCACTGTTGCTAGACTCACCTTATAATGTTAGTTCCTCCGAGGTGAGACATGATGATTATGACTACTCCATAATGGAATCGGGGGTTCTCGACCTTACATCACCCCGATAGAGTTGTAGTATTTAATTGATTCCTAATGCATGCTTTATGATAAGTATATGATGATGAGATTACACCGTGCCTAGTTGGCCGGACATGACACCGCTAAGGCGGTCTGCTTATGATTACACCGTGCCTAGTTGGCCGGACATGACACCGCTAAGGCCGGCTGCTTATGATTACACCGTGCCTAGTTGGCCGGACATGACACCGCTAAGGTGGGCTGCTTATGATTACACCGTGCCTATTTGGTCGGACATGACACCGCTAAGGTGGGCTGCCTATGATTTCACTGTGCCTAGAGGGCCGGATATGACACCACTAGTGGGCAGCGTGTGATAGTACCCGGACGCGGGTTAACGACGAGGGTATAATTGATATGCACACATGTGATTTCTTTTAAAGTTAAGCAGGCATAGTATTCGCCTTAAGAGGCAATTGATGTACTGGTTATATCTTCGCCTCATGTTTCATTATTTCTTTACTATGTTAGTATTATTCATGCCTTACATACTCAGTACATTTTTCGTACTGACGTCCTTTTCTTTTGGACGCTATATTCATGCCCACGTATGTGAGGCGAGGCCCGCATTCATAGCGAGTCTATCGGCCGGCTACGCAGAGCACTCCATTATTCTGGGGGTGCCAGTTATTGATGTATTTTTTTGTGTATATATATATTTGGGCACGATGGGGTCCCGTCCTGTCCTTACGTCTCAGTATTCTAGTAGAGGCTCGTAGATACGGATGCGTGGGTAGTTGTTGTCTTATGGATATATCAGTGTATATCATTTTGTAGCCATGAGGGCTTATGTATGTATGTATATATATACATATATATATATATATACATATATATATATATATATATATATATATATATATATACATATATATATATATATACATATATATATATGTGTGTGTGTGTGTGTGTGTTGACTTCGAGATTGTGTATGTTCGAAGTTGGGTACGATGATTAGCATAATGAGTGGGGCTCGGTAGTCAGCTTCGGGTACCTGTCATGGCCGCTTAGTCGGGTCGTGACACTCAGTGACTTGAACATCATCTATAGGTACAATTCTGGAAGGGTCCCCAACGCACTTACGTAGCTTCGACACATGAAAAATCGGATGCACAGACTCCAACGCAGAAGGTAGCTCTAACTCTTATGCCACCTTACCCACTGTACGGATAATTCTGTATGGTCTGATGTACCGAGGGCTCAACTTAACTTTCTTGCCAAATCTCATCACTCCCTTCATAGGTGAAATTTTCAGGAAAACCCAATCGCCTACTTCAAATTCCAACTTGCGCTGTCGATTATCTACATAGGATTACTGTCGAATCTGAGACGCTAGCAATCTTTCCTAAATTACTTTCACTTTGTCAACTGCTTGCTGTATCAAATCTGGGCCAATTAACTAATTTTCTCCAACATCAAACCATCCTATAGGGGATCTACATCTTCGTCCATACAAAGCCTCATAAGGAGCCATTTGAATGCTGGAATGGTAACTGTTATTATATGCAAACTCAATAAGCGGCAAATGATCAGCCCAGCTACCTCGAAAGTCAATCACACAAGCTCTCAGCATGTCTTCAAGGGTCTGTATAGTACGCTCCACTTGTCCATAGTACGCTCCACTTGTCCATAGTACGCTCCACTTGTCCATTTGTCTGCTAATGGAAAGCGATACTAAGGCTCACCTGAGTCCCCAATCTATCTTGAAAAGATCTCTAGAATTTAGATGTAAACTGTGCCCCTCTATCGGAAATGATGGCTGTAGGAACACCATGAAGTCGTACAATCTCTCTAAGATAGAGCTTTGCATAATCTTCAGCCGAATAGGTAGTTCTGACAGGTAGGAAGTGAGCTGACTTTGTAAGCCTGTCAACTATGACCCATATTGAATCATACTTCCACTAAGTATGGGGCAACCTTGTAGTGAAATCCATGTTAATTATCTCCTATTTTCATGTTGGAATCTCTATAGCCTGTAATAAACCTCCAGGCTTCTGATGCTCTATTTTAACTTGTCGACAATTCTGGACATCGGGCGACAAACTCGCTATATCTTTTTCATACCATCCCACCAATAAACTTTTGAGATCATGATACATCTTTGTTGCACCCGGATGGATAGAATAGCGAGAATAATGGGCTTCCCCCATAACTTGCTGACGAAGGCCTGCAACGTTAGGAACGCATAATCTACCTCGATACCTGAGCACTCCATCTCCTGTGATCATGAAGGGTGTCTTTTCTTTTTGAGGAGCTGTATCTCAGTAATGGACTAGAACAAAGATCTTCGTATCGACGTTCTTTTTATCTCCTACCAAGGATGACATCGCTGTATCCTGAACTGTAACTCCTATATCACTTGAGTCTATCAGCCGAACTCCAAGGCTAGCTAATCGAAAAACTTCACGGACCATCTCTCTTTTCTCAGGCTGCACATCTGTTAGACTACCCATGGATTTATGACTAAAAGCGTCGGCTACTGATGTGCCGTGAAATTATGGCACATTCGATACTTTTTGGCTATAAGTTTTACTTGTTTTTGAGCAAGTATAGGTCATTTTTGATGTGTTTGTGAAATGTTGCAGGTGTTTACCGTGATTCGAGAGCAAGTCGTGAAAATGGAGTGAAAAAGATGTTCGTAAAGAGAAATTTATCAAGACGTAGTTAAGGCTGCAGGAAGATACGGACCGTAGAATATTCACGGTCCGTAGAATATTCACGGTCCCTAAATC
>NW_026726075.1:0-49106 GCF_029784015.1 Lycium ferocissimum
ATCAAATAAGTACTTTAAACCAATTGAAATCATCTAAAATACATACTCTTTTAAAATCCACAAATGACTCAACCGACATCACTTTGTTGACATCTCGACAAATATACCACAGACACCGTCCTCGTAAGTCTCTAAGAAGTGAACTGAATATTATGAGTCGCATTGTGGCCCCGACATACCCATAATCATACATATCTATACATGACTTAGCACTCCGAACAAGGTGGAACTTTCCAATCCCAAATCGACGTCAAGCATCCTTGCTATACACTTAACCTCATTAAACAATCTGGGCCGGCAGCATGAACACACGTTGTCCCAGTAAAAGGACGTCGGGTGCACGGACAATGTACTGAGTAAGCAAGGTGGTAACGAATCATAATCATAATTTGACTTAGGACAGAAGAAATCACAATCTAACTCAATACCTGCAGCATTCACTGGAAGAAACATAAATGTGCACACGAAATCTCAAAACAATATTTAAGTAAATAATGTAATCCAACACACATTCCGCTTCCAACATGTTAACAGAATGGTCGCTTCGGACAGCCGCTTCCGCTAGTATCACAATAGTCCCTTCGGTACCGCTTCCGCATAATAATGACGTCCCTTCGGCATCCGCTTCCGTCTTAATATCGCAATCATGTCAACACAAACTCAATCCACAAATATCAATTTCAATTCATATCATAAGTCACTAATCAATTCATCACAATCCAAAGCTTATTAGCCTTAGTCTTTCATAAGAAGTTATCAAATTTGTATCTCACTAGACTCGTGAGGACATACTTCCGTGTGCTCGAGGGTAGAATTGTTATGAAATTCTTACTACCTATATTCTACTCAATTTCATCTTATTACCATACCCAAAGAATAAATGATCATATCAATACAACGTGATGATACTACGGGAATGTAAAACGTGTAAATCGTAAATGAAATGAAATAGTAAAATATCGCACCCCCTTAGGAGTGGTTTTGAAAATCAAACTTTATGTTTCCTTTAGTATAAAACTCATTTCCTCGAAATTATTAGTAAAACCATATACACTGTTATATCCCGCATTTTTGTACATTGGAACAATCCGGATTAATTATGATAAGTTAAGGACAAAACCATTCCGGGATACAAAGTCGGGACTTTTGACCTTCGATTTTATTTTGAGACATAACTTGTGCATGAATTGGTTGGTATGGAACAATTAGGAAAATTTGGGACCAAAAATGGAATTTGTGAAACTTGAAAATCATGCATTTTTCTTGCACTTGGCCGTGTGGCTTGGAGGAATGGCCCACACAAATTGTATTCAATTTTTATTGCTCCAACACATGGTGTGGGCAAGGACACTTGTGGCCATATCCATATAAGCACAAAATATGATCAACTAGTCATCCTAATTCATTCCAACACTTAGCCAAAAAAATAGAAGTTGAAGAACAAGAGAGAGAGGCTCTCGCCAAGCCCTCCCAAAATCAACTTCCATTCAAGCCCTCCCAAAATTATTTCTTTGGTGCTAATCCACTAATTTGAGGTCCCTAAGTAGCATGGAAGTGTTGTTGGAGCGATCAATCCGCTAGTTTTCATTATTGCAAACCCTAGCCTATTGTGAAGTTGAAGGAAGAAAGGTAAGATTTGATCATGTTTTATGTGTTATAAAGGTTGTATGCATGTTGTAGTATGTTGAAATGAAGGAAATTCATGAAATATAGTAAGTTGGAATTGAGGCCATGTGTGGCCGAGGTTTGGCCGTGTGAGGTGTGTGTATGTTGTGTTGTGTTTAAGTGATGAATTAAGTTCTATGTAGTATGTTAATTGTTGTAGTGTCAAGAAATGAATGAGAACCATCTATATATGTTTATAGGAGGGGTTGGCCGAATGTAGGCCATCTATGTGACAAGAAATGAATTAATATCGCTTAATGTTTTAGTTGTTGTCGTTATGGATTCTATGTTGGAAATGAGCGTTTAATGACTCAAATTGATGTTGTATTTGTTGCGGACTGATTTCGAGGTTATTGCACATTTTAATGTAAATTGTATATTGATGAGAATAGCATTGTTAGGATGTGAATTGTTGGTGCAAATCATGAGTTGGAACGAGGAGGTGTTATAGTTGTGTTCTCGGGTTGGGGATTGGTTTCGGGTGACTTGGAGAAATTGTTGGATTGTTTGAAATGTTGTATGAATTGCTTAGATTGTCTTTAAATGTTGTTGGTATGGGTTCGGGTTAGTATTCGAATGTATAAGTGTTGATGTTGGCTTGAAGGTAAGCCGTTAAATTGAATATATTGAAAGTTGTCGAATGATGTAAAAGAGAGTTATTAATGCTATATTGCCTTTCGGATTGGTTATTAATGTTGCTAGGTTGGTTGTTGTTGTTGTTGTTGTTGACTTGGCCGATTTAAATTTCTGGGTGGCCTATTTAATGGGGAAGTGCGCCCAAATTTCAGTAGAATTGGGCTAAATTGGAATTAAGTGCCCAAAATATCTATAGCTAATATTTGGCATATTATGACTTGTTTGTAGACCATGGGCAGCCCGAGACGTAGGTTGGATTTAGCTTGAGTTTGGATTATCTTGGAGAGCGTTGAGGTATGTAAAGCTCAACCTTCCTTCTTTGGCATGCCTTAGTTAAAATAGGCTATGACACGAGCCTCGAGGAAACTCTATTCTCGCAATCCAAGCACGTCTATGATACGCATTTGTTTCTTGGTATTCATATGTTAATGTGATGAAATATTGATCTTTATGTCCTTGGAATTATTAATTTGCAAAGGTTGTATGAAAGTTTGGTTTTTAAAAGAGTTTATTCTTAAATGACTCTAAAACTATAAACACCCATAACTTTCACAGAAAAGCTCGGATTGCTTTGAGACTTTTGTAGAAGATTGTATGATGTAGGATGAGTATATTTTTCATAGGCAGGCCTAGCTCGGGTCTACACCCGTCCGTGGGTCCCGCGACGCCCCTTTATGTAATTTCGACAACTCTTGAAAGAATATGTTGTAATTATTATTCCGATTTCAAATATGACTATTTTACTTATCTATTGGGTCTATAACAATGATTTTATGCATATGATTACTCACGACTCTGCTCGTGCATCCTGTTATATCTTTCGCCGAGTCCCCGGCCGGTTCTGTTGTCGTGCGCATTATGATATATTCCGGTGTTATGCTGTGTTATGGTTCACCGAGCCTCTCGCTAAGAGGGCCGGTCTCGCTTATATTTGGCGTTATCGTGTTGGCGTGCGCTCGTGTTATGATATGTGACGGGGATTCGGAGATTTGAAACCTTCTGGTGTTATGCTGTGTTATGGCGCCATCGACGGGCGGGCGACCATATTTTCTGTGCCTTATGCATGACTTGTATTTTGAAAATAAACATTTTGATATTTTTGGATATGTACTTACTTTCCATACCTCTGTTTCGATTATTACTCAGATTTGTTACTGCACCTTCTGCTTTGCATACTCAGTACATATTTCGTACTGACCCCCTTTCTTCGGGGGCTGCGTTTCATGCCCGCAGTGGCGCACGCACAGCTACCGCGATCCACCGGTTAGACACCCTTATCTCGTCGTCGGGAGTGCTCCTTTTACTCCGGAGCCCATATCTTGGTATATATTCGTTCGTTGCATTTGTATTTATTTATTCAGGGGTACGGCGGGGCCCTGTCCCGTCATATGATTCTATCTGTTTGTTTAGAGGTCTGTGGACATATATGTGGGTTAGGCCTATTCTGTACAGGTGTGTTTGTATATGTTGTGTTTGGGGCGATCCCGTTCGCCGTGGGGCCTTTGTCGCTTGCATTTGTATATATTTTGGTCGTTACCATTCGATAGCCTCTTCGGCTTTTGATATATATATGGTTGTGTTTGAGAGGTGTTTGCGATTTCGTTGTTATAACCGAGACGCCGCTTGATATTTGCATATATAAGCCATCCGTGTGTGTAACTCTATTTGATGTGTGTGTTATGGGTGCCCACCGGCACTAGTCCGCCGCCACGAGGTCGGGTCGTGCACGTGGTATTTAGCGTTCGTATCGAAGCGCACCGTGTCCAATAGAGTTTTGTTTATCGGTGTGTTGTGCACCACATCTATAAACAGGAGGCTACAAGACATTTAGGATGTCATCTTTCCTTCTGATCTTAAATCGTGCGATAGAGCTGTGTTATTAGGATGACTCTTTTCTGACGAATTGTTATGTTTTCAGTGATGCCTCCGAGGAAGGCCACGTTCCGCCGTGGAAGGGCAAGTCCACGCGGTTGGCGAGACCCGCAGGGCTCCGCAGTTACTAGGGCCCGTGCCGAGCCTCGTACGGTATTGTGCCTCCGAGTCGCTACGCCGCCGCATCGGAGGGATTTGGAGCGGGCCGCAAAGACAGGGGCGGCTCCACCAGCCTCCCCGCGCACCCGCACCTGCACCTCCAGCCCCCGCCCGTGGGCGGATGACGGGACCCCGCGAGAGGACGGGGCCCTAGGGCCATCGACTCGATCGGGTATGCTAAGGGTCCACGTACAGTGGGGGAGGGGTGATCGTGCGCACAGCGCCGACAGCTCGAGGGCCCGTGATTTTTCGACCCGTGGCAAAAGTTTTCGGGTCAAAGCCCGCAGGACCCCGCATGAGTTCGTCCGACGCATGGCGTACCCCTTTGCCGAGTTCGGAGCCCGCGAGTTGGCGTCATACCGGTGTACGACCTAAAATACGAGTCTTGGATGCTATCCCGTGTGCCCCTCCACCGTACGGGCGAGCGACTTTGTCAACTAGTGGGGCCGCGACGAGTACCCCGACCGGGCACCCCGCCCATACTGAATGTACCGAGTAAAGCATATAACATATGAGCGATAACAACATGTTGGACCAAAGATCATATAACGAGATAAAAGGATAATCCGTACTGTAAGTGCCTTTCGTGCGGATGTCATGCTTGCTTATTATATACTTTTGTTCAAAACATTTCGTGTCATATACATGTGAAAATAACAAGTCATGTCGCCGAAATACGTCGGCTCGCCCACATGTGTCCCGCGTCCGGGCATCCCGCGTCCGGGATGGAATTACGCCAGCTGACCAGGTGGCAATGCGTCTATAGCGCAACATGTATCCATTCCCCAAAAATTCCCCATTTTCATATACATATCATATACATGTCATATACATATCATATAAGCAGCATGCATGAGAACCCAAAGAAAGTCATGTGTCTATCGGGGTGACGTAAGGTCGGTAGCCCCCGACTACCTTATGGAATAACCACGGTCGTTTCGTCTCACCTTGAAGGAACAATCACTATAAGGCGAGACCATCAATGAATAGCAACACCATAAGAAAACATAAAATAAGATTATAAAGTTTCTATGAAAGAAGTGATGGGGACCGATATACACGTATATCGAGACTCAAGTGACAAACATAAAAACACGGTCATTATATCCCATTGGGTCATCCAGGAAGATTTCAAGACATTTCGATTTCATTTCCAAGGGTTTCGGACGTTTGAACATCACCTTACCTTAAAGCACAAAATGTGGATTCAATTCTACTGAATGAATAGTGAATAAATTTAGGTGTCGTTTCCGAGGGGTAGGACTTTTCCCGAGGGTCGGATCTCAACTTATACTAACTAAGACATGCCAAATGAAGGAGAGGTAGGCTTCACATACCTTTTACGCTTTGTTCACGTCTTCAAACTCAAGCTCCAAATTCGCCAAAATCTACAAATTGGTCATGTTTACCAAACATGATTAGTGCCTTTAGAATTGAATTCTTAAAATAATACTTGGCTACCGAAATTTCATAAAGCACCTCCCCTATAAATACTCCATTCCACCAAGTTCAACTTGGCCCATCTCAATCAACAACAATCCGGGAATTCAACCCGGCCAAACTAACAACACAATATCAACAACCACTTATATTTAATTCAACCCAATTCAATTCTTTTCAATGCAATTCAATTCAATTCCATACAATTCAATATAATTCAATACAATATAATTCACATAATATTCCAACAATACCATCAACATACTACTTACCCACATCTTCCAATTTATGAAACAACAACAACATTTTTTTCCTTCTTTCAAATTCAATCACAACAACCCAATTTTCATTCCTCCAAACCATTAAATCTTTATTCTAACACCATAGAACCTACCATAACAACAATTTCCATTCTAAATAAAATCAATTCACTACACTCTTCCACTACCTTGAATTCGGCCAACACACCCCATATACATATTTTTCATGAATTTCCATATTTTCCATACATTACAACAACAACCAACACACAACACAACACAACACAACTCATACACACATACACACACTCACGGCTCCACACATACTTCCACAACACATGAATTTCATCCATTTTCATGCAACCAACATACTTAAACATCCATAACACATAAGAAAAGGATTAAACCTTACCTTATTCCTTACTTCTTCACTTGACTCAATTTAACAACTTGTATGAATAAGTGTTCTTCTTGCTCCACAAGTCACTCCACTTTACTAAGAACTCTTCAAGGGATTGTTTGGCTATGAAGAACAAGTTGAGAATTCTCTCTTCTTTTTTTTTTTTTTTTTTTTTTTTTTTTTCTCGGTTTTTTTTTTCTTTGGCTATGGCCGAATGGCCAAGGCTCTCTCTCTCTCTCTCTCCTCTTTCTTGTCTTCTTGAAAAATCTAGGGAAATAAGATGAATAATTCATCTTCCCAACTATATATATATGTAGTCTCTTCCAATTAAAATCAACCATATGGTCCCTTGTTTGGCCTAATTTAATTTGGCCACATTTTGCAAGTGGGGCCCATGGCCAATTGGCCTCTTTCTTGAAAATTCTAGGAGATTTCTTCAATTTCATGAAAAATATTTCCCTTGGTTCCAAATTTGCCCCTAGCCTTTCTCCATATTTCCATGAGTCATTATGCAAATTTACCTTTTTACCCCTGGCCTGTCTTAATATTCCCACTTTACAATTTTCCATACGCAACTTGTGTCACTCGCCTTGACTTACCCGAGGGTACAAAATACGGGATGTAACATCCTCCCCCCCTTTAGAACATTCGTCCTCGAATGTTGAACTGGCCTTATAGGGTGTTACCACACTTCGGGGAGGTTTCCCTTATGGTTGTCGTACATAATTACCTAACACGTCCGTTCGGATACTTGGTTGACTTATACTTTCTTGTTATCCCATACTTCATAGGACGCCGTCATCTTTTTCGGTCATCTTCCTTGGTTGTTCTCTATATTTGCGTCGTCCTGCGCCCGTCGTCAACTTGTTTCTACGCCCTTTTGTAGTTGCTCGATGTGCCAACATATCCCAAATTCTTGTTACCCTTTCATTCGCAACATTTCCAACCACTATTTAAGCTTACCCTGATTCTAGAGCTGTACTATACCTGTTTCCTTTTCACCAGCCCAGTCCAACTCAGTCTACGTAACCTCTATTACGTCTCCAGTCATCCCATATACTCTAATATCATCTAGGCTACCCTAACTTCACATTTGTCTTCTATCTCTATACTTATGAAAATTTTGGGATATTTCCCAGGGGGTCACCCATCATGGAATTGCTCCCATTCCAGCACGCTTAACCCTGAAACGTTAACGTATTCCGGTATCTTAATGCTAATATATACGCATCCACTCCCCCGCACGGGCTTTGTCACGTAATCCAGGGCAGATTAGAGTACTAGTCACTTTCGACACGCCTTCGGAACGTACTTTTCTCTTAATTACCATTTTAGCCTTCTCGGCCCTTAACACTCATTTCTTGTCTATGCGTATAACTACCTTTTGTCCAGGATTTCTAGATTCTCGTCAGCAATATAAAGAATGACACATGACGGTATAGAGTTTAGATCGATCACATATGTACTTTATAAAGGAATGCCGGTAGGGTACCTGTAGCTGCGTCCTGGGAGGGCTCAGGATCCCCGCCGTCTCGTCGGTGCAAATATGCGGTTCGGGGACCGCCCGTACCGGGTGCTCCTCCTCTCGCCTCGACCACGACCGGCCGGGGCTCGGGACGTCCGTCCGGAGGGCGCACGGTCGACGACGAACCGATAGCGGATCCGGCGGCCGAGTCCCCGGTCTCTCCCGGTCCTCCGTGGGCAGTCACGCATCAAGTGGTCAGTCTGACCACAGACAAAGCAAGCGCCTGTGTCAAGGTAGCACTGCCCAGAATGTAGCTTACCACACCGAGTGCATCGCGGTGGGGGTGGCCCCGTCCTATTCGACTCAGCTCTGTGCTGGGACCCTGATGCTCGGGCACTCTGATCCGGTTCTGGATACCTGGAATGCTGCGATGCCTGTCCACCTCTATATTCACTCCTGGCTCCAAAAGATCTACCCCTTTTTCTGGAGCCCCTATCCGAATCACGCTCGCCCCTCCGTTGCTGGTACTGTTCCTCCAGGTTTTGGGCGTGGGCCTGAATGCGAGCGATAGTCATCCCGTCCTGGAGTGAGGCTGTCAAGCAGTCTTTGGCTAAATGTGGCCCTAGCCCTCTCACGTACTGGTGCACACGATCCCCCATATCCGCTACCATAGCTGGGGCGTACCTGGCTAGCGAGTCAAAACGGAGGCTGTATTCCCGAGCACTCATATTTCCCTGTCTGAGATTTAAGAACATATCAGCTCGGGCCCGTCGAACCTCTGGCGGTAAGTAATGTCGCGTAAATGCCTCGCAAACTCTCGCCGGACCGGGGGAGGCGCATTTGCTCCCCTCGAGGATATCCAATTATTATACCGGTGAACCGCTATATCCCGCAACCGTACGAGGCCGGCCATCGACTCGGTCTCCGAAGCATGTATTATCTTCAGCGTCCTCAACATTTCATCTAAAAAACTTTGCGGGTCCTCCTCTGGCTTCGATCCATAGAACTCCGGAGGATTTAGGGAGATAAAATCACGGGCTCTGGCGCTCGCCGCCCTATCCCCTTGGCCCATATCTTGCCGCTGAGCTTGTGCGGCGACTAACTGGGTCAGCAACTGGATAGCTTCCGTTACCTGCTGGCCCGCGGCTGCTGGTACTGGTGCTGGAGCTCTACCCTGCCCTGCTGACACAGGGGAAGCAGGAGAAGCCTCGTTGTGAGACTCGCCCACTTCTACCTCCGCTGGTGGCTCCCGTTCAACTCTCTTTCCAGCCACCCTCTTGCCCTTCCGGGCCGCTGTCGCCTTCCTCGTCACCGGCATTACTGAAACCATAACGCAGTATTAAGAAAGAATATAGAAATCCGGTAACATGGCTCTATCGCACGATCTGGAATACAAAGAAGGTCATATTTCCTAAATGCCCTGCAGCCTCCCGTTTATAAGTGTGGCGCGCTACACACCCATAAGCAGGACTCTCACCGGACACGGCTCGTAGACAAACCCTAGGACCGACCGCTCTGATACCACTTCTGTCACGACCCAACTAGGGGCCGCGACGAGTACCCGATACTTGTACCGGGCACCCCCCGTCATATGTCTTGTTCTTATTACTAAGTGGGCCGTATGAACAGTGGCATTTTTTTTTTCATAACATCGCCGATAATAGCATACATGTAAACGAGTAATGATCAACTGTACTGACATATCACGCGGCGACTAAGACAACTAGGCTGTGAAACATCTGACTGTACATAACTGTCTACGAGCCTCTAAACACGATACATATAATTACAAGTAACTGACTTTGCTGTGTCCAAATATATACACAAAAACAGTACCCAAAATAGAAGCTCCGGAACAACTGGAGCGCCTTCCAATGTACGGCTGAAAAAGCTCCTAGGAGTCGAGCCCGTCAACCTGTCTACCTGCGTGGCATGAGACGCAGCCCCCAAGAAAAGGGGTCAGTACGAGCAATGTACCGAGTATGCAAGCCATGAAAAATAATACTGTAAAGCATATAACATATGAGCGATAACAACATGTTGGACCAAAGATCATATAACGAGATAAAAGGATAATCTGTACTGTAAGTGCCTTTCAGGCGGATGTCATGCTTGCTTATTATATACTTTTGTTCAAAACATTTCGTGTCATATACATGTGAAAATAACAAGTCATGTCGCCGAAATACGTCGGCTCGCCCACATGTGTCCCGCGTCCGGGATCCCGCGTCCGGGATGGAATTACGCCAGCTGACCGGGTGGCAATGCGTCTATAGCGCAACATGTATCCATTCCCCAAAAATTCCCCATTTTCATATACATATCATATACATGTCATATACATATCATATAAGCGACATGCATGAGAACCCAAAGAAAGTCATGTGTCTATCGGGGTGACGTAAGGTCGGTAGCCCCCGACTACCTTATGGAATAACCACGGTCGTTTCGTCTCACCTTGAAGGAACAATCACTATAAGGCGAGACCATCAATGAATAGCAACACCATAAGAAAACATAAAATAAGATTATAAAGTTTCTATGAAAGAAGTAATGGGAACCGATATACACGTATATCGAGACTCAAGTGACAAACATAAAAACACGGTCATTATATCCCATTGGGTCATCCACGAAGATTTCAAGACATTTCGATTTCATTTCCAAGGGTTTCGGACGTTTGAACATCATTTTACCTTAAAGCACAAAATGTAGGATTCAATTCTATTGAATGAATAGTGAATAAATTTAGGTGTCGTTTCCAAGGGGTAGGACTTTTCCCGAGGGTCGGATCTCAACATATACTAACTAAGACATGCCAAATGAAGGAGAGGTAGGCTTCACATACCTTTTACGCTTTGTTCACGTCTTCAAACTCAAGCTCCAAATTCGCCAAAATCTACAAATTGGTCATGTTTACCAAACATGATTAGTGCCTTTAGAATTGAATTCTTAAAATAATACTTGGCTACCGAAATTTCGGCAGCACCTCCCCTATAAATACTCCATTCCACCAAGTTCAACTTGGCCCATCTCAATCAACAACAATCCGGGAATTCAACCCGGCCAAACTAACAACACAATATCAACAACCACTTATATTTAATTCAACCCAATTCAATTCTTTTCAATGCAATTCAATTCAATTCCATACAATTCAATATAATTCCATACAATATAATTCACATAATATTCCAACAATACCATCAACATACTACTTACCCATATCTTTCAATTTATGAAACAACAACAACATTTTTTTCCTTCTTTCAAATTCAATCACAACAACCCAATTTTCATTCCTCCAAACCATTAAATCTTTATTCTAACACCATAGAACCTACCATAACAACAATTTCCATTCTAAATAAAATCAATTCACTACACTCTTCCACTACCTTGAATTCGGCCAACACACCCCATATACATATTTTTCATGAATTTCCATATTTTCCATACATTACAACAACAACCAACACACAACACAACACAACACAACTCATACACACATACACACACTCACGGCTCCACACATACTTCCACAACACATGAATTTCATCCATTTTCATGCAACCAACATACTTAAACATCCATAACACATAAGAAAAGGATTAAACCTTACCTTATTCCTTACTTCTTCACTTGACTCAATTTAACAACTTGTATGAATAAGTGTTCTTCTTGCTCCACAAGTCACTCCACTTTACTAAGAACTCTTCAAGGGATTGTTTGGCTATGAAGAACAAGTTGAGAATTCTCTCTTCTTTTTTTTTTTTTTTTTTTCTCGGTTTTTTTTTTCTTTGGCTATGGCCGAATGGCCAAGGCTCTCTCTCCTCTTTCTTGTCTTCTTGAAAAATCTAGGGAAATAAGATGAATAATTCATCTTCCCAACTATATATATATGTAGTCTCTTCCAATTAAAATCAACCATATGGTCCCTTGTTTGGCCTAATTTAATTTGGCCACATTTTGCAAGTGGGGCCCATGGCCAATTGGCCTCTTTCTTGAAAATTCTAGGAGATTTCTTCAATTTCATGAAAAATATTTCCCTTGGTTCCAAATTTGCCCCTAGCCTTTCTCCATATTTCCATGAGTCATTATGCAAATTTACCTTTTTACCCCTGGCCTGTCTTAATATTCCCACTTTACAATTTTCCATACGCAACCTGTGTCACTCGCCTTGACTTACCCGAGGGTACAAAACACGGGATGTAACAGCCTTCCTGGCCCATTTTCTACCTCCGAGCGAGGCGTTCTGTTGTTGAATTCCCCGGAGGGCTCTCTCTTCTTAGAGTTCGATTCGGCGCCGATATGCGCCCGCATATGTGGCCGACATGGACCGAGGATCGATATATAGTGGGGCTCGGTATTTCATTTTTGCTTGGTGTTGGCGGCCCGATCCGGTATGGATATTGCTCTCTTTCTTGCCCAAGCCGGGGCATTTCGGCGCCCGGCTGATAGGGTTGATGATAGGGTCGGCCAACGAAAAAAATATCCTCTCCGGTCGGCACGGGGCACACCCCCGCTCCGCCCGGGGAGATCGGAGGGTACGGGATATTCGGGCGGGCCGACTCCGGGGGCTTCGGGCTCACGGTTGGACGAGAGGTTCCAACGGTCAAATGAGGCCACCCGGACCTCCGTGTTCCTCGGTGGGGAGCGGCACCACGGAGAGTGCTTTCGCGCCATGTTTTTTGTGGCCGTGGGGGCCATCGACGGCGCGGTTAGAGGTGGTGCGGCGGTGCGGCTCGGTCCCCCGGGTCTTTGGTGGTTCATCTTCATCCTCGGTAGCTTTTCAGGAGCAAAGGCGGGGGTCGTGGTGAGTTTTCGGTTCTAGCGGTCCTTCGAACCGCATTTGTATTGTGGCTAGCCGGCGGGACCGAGAGGCGTCGCCTAATGTTGCGGGTATATTACCGGTTTTCTCTCGAGATGTGTATGCACTGATTGATCCTGGTTCTACTTTATCATATATTTCTCCCCTCGTTGCTAATAAAATTGGGATAGAATCTGAACCGATAGAACCATTTGAAGTAGCTACTCCGGTAGGGGATTTTATTATAGCCAGTCGGGTTTATAGAGATTGTTCGATAATTATCTGTGGCCCCTGCACTAAGGCGGATCTGGTAGAGTTAGATATGACTGAGTTTGACGTGATTATGGGTATGGATTGGCTAGCTTCGTGCTATGCTAATGTTGACTGTCAAAAGAAGATAGTCCGCTTCCAATTTCCAGGGGAGCCGGTCATAGAGTGGGAAAGGTAATACGAGCATCGCCGAGGGGTAAGTTTATTTCATACCTCAAGGCAAGAAAAATGATCAGAAAAGGCTATATTTATCATCTGGTCCGTGTACATGATTTAGAAGCAGAGGCTCCGACTCTTCAGTCAGTCCCAGTGGTTAATGAATTCTTAGATGTATTCCCAGATGAGGCTTGAGTCTTCCTCCCGAGCGGGAGATAGAGTTCGCTATTGATCTGCCGGATACTCGACCGGGGCATATCTATTCCTCCGTACAGAATGGCACCCGTAACTGAAGGAATTGAAGGAGCATTTGAGAGATTTATTAGAGAAGGGCTTTATTAGCCCGACATCACCCCGGGAAGCGCCGTATTGTTTGTAAGAAAGAAGGATGGGTCGAAAACGGATGTGCATTGATTAGAACGAATAAGGTAACCATCAAGAATAAATACCCCTCGCGGGATTGATGATTTGTTTGATCGTTGCGGTGGTGCCAGGTGTTTCTCGAAGATAGACCACGCGGTCGCTATCATGTACGGTACGAGTGGTGATATTCCTAAGACAGCATTCGGGATCGATATGGGCACTATGAATTCGTGGAGTGATGTCTTTTGGGTCGACTAATGCCCGGCAGTATTTATGGACCGAAGAATCGGGTATTCGGACCGTTCTTAGATATGTTTTGATTGTATTTATCGATGATATTCGGGTTTATTCTCGATCCCAAACATGCATCATTTGAGGTCGGTACTTGGCACACTTCGGCAAGGAAGCTGTATGCTAAATTTTCTAAATGTGAATTCTGGTTATCTTCAGTGGCATTCCTGGGGCATATTATTGGAGCTGATGGCATCCGGGCGGATACCCAGAAGATTGAGTGTCACGACCCAGCCCTGTAGGCCGTGACTAGTGCCCGAGTTGGGCACTCGTACCCATCTATCATTAATACCCAAGTCACGGCAAGCAAAATAGAAACGTATACTTACAGAAAGGTACTACACCGCGTACACATATACATACATATATCATATATACAGACTGAGAATATACAGAACGCGAACATAACTGAACAGTGCTACCCACAACCCACGTTTATGTCTACAGGCCTCTAGCGGTAATAACAGAATCATATGACGGGACAGGGCCCCGCCGTACCCTGAACAAATATACATAAACGTAACGAAAGACTGTACCAAAATCTGGGCTCCGGACAAGGGAGCTCTTCAAGATAGCTGAATAGGGATCCTAAGCTGGCGGCTCGCCCAAACGTGTATCTGCACCTGCGCGGCATGAAACGCAGCCCCCGAAGAAAGGGGGTCAGTACGAAATATGTACTGAGTATGTAAAGCACAGAGTACAATAGATAGAACCATAACCGAGCTGGACAATACCAAAATAAGTATAGAAATCCGAAAAACAAAAACTTGCCTGTGAATTTTATATCATGCAGGTCCATATCATATCATTAAATCATTATATACATATGGCGTACCCGGCCCTTCGGGGAGGGACTCGGTAAATAAAGTCATGTAAACATCATGTATAGTAATCATGTAATCACGTAATCATATGCATATGCCCCGGCCCTCTAGTGAGGGACTCGGTGAATAGGATCATCAAATGCCATCCTGGCCGCCATCCCCATATCATCACATCATCATATCATCATATATGTATATATATATATATATATATAGCGTACCCGGCCCTCTAGTGAGGGACTCGGTGAATAATGCAATGAAACTGTGCACGAATACATACCCGGCCCGGGACTCGGTGAAAGACGTATTAAGCTTGCATGAGCAGAGTAGTGAGAATACCATATGCAATATAAAACATACAACATTTTATAGAGACTCGAAGGCGTAAAACAGATGACAGATCTCATAGCGGATCTTTAATAATAATCAGAGCATAAGTCTTTCGGATGTCGAAACATTTCATATCAGGATAATCTTTCTGGAGTAATTGCCAATTCCAAAGTAGATCATAAGACTCAAATAAATAAATATAACAGTTATTCTGTAGAAATTAGAAAGGTAGCTAAAAACTTTCCTTAGTTTTTATTTCCAAAGTAGTTCAACGGAATAATAGGGAAAAATCCGGACAAAGTGGGCCCACCTCGGTCAAATGAGGTGGCGTATGTAAATTACACATGTCAAACTTCATAACGTCATTTATGAGTATTTGCTTAAAGTAATTGGATTCCATTTGCACAAGTTTTAGAGGTCAAAACAATTTTTTTCTAACCATTCACACAATAAACCATTCAATTCTCTTTTGAATGAAAAAGGGGCGTTTCTAGACGTAGATTCCAAAGAGTAGAGTTGTCCCCAAGGTCCAAATTCGAGCCTAGTACATCTAAGACATGCCAAGAGAAGAAATGGGAGAGCTTTACATACCTTATTCGTCTTCCTCGCTTGTCCAAACTCAAGTCCCGATTTCCTCAAAATCTACAAATGGTCACGTTTACCAAATGTTAACTATAAGGCTTTTGGCATTTAATCTTGAATTAGTACTTGTCTACCGAAATTTCGGCAGCACCTCCCCTATAAATACGACACCCCGAGAATTCAACTCGGCCAAATTCATCAACAACCAAACCAACAACCAAACTACAATATCGACAATCAATTTACAATGCATTCAACATTACTAGTTCTCTTTACACGACTTTAACAACATACATAACATTCCAACAATATTCATAATATACTCATTCCGACCACTTACGTTCAAACTAATATCAACGTTTATACGTCCGATCACCAATCCAAACCCTTTTAAACCACACACAAGAACACTTTAGGCATTTCATACAATATTTCAAACAAACCAAATATTGTTCCAACTTACCGAAATTAGCTCCAAACCCGAGAACAACACCAAACATATTCTTTCCTTCCAAATTCATGAATTACACTAATAATCCACACCTTAACAAAGCAATTCTCATAAATACAAAAATCACATAAAATGTACATAAACTTCCAAACCATCCCATAACTAACATAACATTGTTTTGAGTCATCAAACTTGCATTTCTCATCATAGAATCAACAACGACGATAACTAAAATGCTAACGACAATTTGTTCATTCCCAATTACACAAAGGGGGCCATTCGGCCAACACCCAACACACACACAAAAATGATTTTCAATCTTTTCTTCACCCCACAACAATCAAAACATGCTAACTAACATTAATTCATCACTTCCAATACAACATGCACATGCACGGCCAAACACCCCTACACGGCCTCAACTTCAATTTCGTTTTTACCATGAATCTCTTCCATTTTAGCATACAACAACACATATAAACCATCTATAACACAAGAAAACAAGATTAAACTCACCTTTCTTCTTCAACTCCACAACTTGCCTAAAGTGGCGGATAGAGAAAACGAGCAATCCAACGCTCCAAACAACACCTCCACGTTGATGAGCACCCTTGAATTAGTAGGTTTGCATGAAAAAATTATTTTTTCTTGATCAATTCTTGATCTCTCTCTCTTCCTCTCTCTTGGCCGAAACTCCCTCTTGTTCTTGCTCTCTCTTTCTTTTTTTTTTCTCGCAATTTTTCTTGAAGTTTCTACAATTCATGGCCCTTTTTCCTTATTTATCACATGATTTAAATTAAACATGGGCTTGGACCCATTTTTGGGCCACATGGCCGGCCACACACACACACTTGGGCCTTGTTTCTTCTCTTTTTTTTTTTTTAAATCTTCCAAGCCCAATTATTTGTGACCAATTCTTGAAATTCATAACACCATTTTTTCAAATTTCCAATTTGCCTCCTAACCTTCCTTTAACATTTCCACGTCCATAACTCTTATAAATAACTTGTGTGCTAATTGAAGTAAAACGAAATCTTGCACTCAACCTCCCTCATAATTCGTCTCGAATTATCCTCGAATGCACAAAATGCGGGATATAACATCCTTCCCCCTTTAGAACATTCGTCCTCGAATGTTCAACTAGTCTTATAAAGTCGGGTAAGGATCTCGGGGTATATTCTTCCCTTTGCCTTCCATAAAGCGTAACATTATTAACGATTATAGCCTTATCGCCCACATCCCCCTTTAATCTCAGTTGTATTTTTTCCTCACAACATCACCGTAAGTTATTCATTATCGTTCTTTTGCCGTTTTGTTCTCTAATCCCACCTTGGTGTCATGTCGTTTAGGACCTCACAACGGATAACAAGGTCCACTATCTCAATCACCATCTTAGCTTCTAGATTTTTCTACCTTGTGTTATACCTCGCATTTTGGCACATCGGAATATTTTAGATAATTGTGACAAGTTAAGGACAAGATTATAATTTGACTTTGTTTGGTACATAAGTTGGTTATGAAAATTTTGGATGTGGAAGTATGAGGAAAGGCTACGGGTAAAATGGGAAATTCACAAAGTGGCTCAAGGAAATATTATGAAAAGCCAAGGGCAAAATTAGAATTGGCAAATTATTTGTTCATGAAAAAAAAAAAAAAAAAAAAAAGAAGAAAGAATATGGAAAATTAGGGGGCATGTGCCATGCACATGGGTATGGGCCATGTCCCAAGTCATCTTTTAAAATATGGCACATGGATGAAAATTCATCACATGGCCATTTGGAAAATTCAAGAGAGTAGGAGAAAGAAAGAAAAAGAAAGAAGATGAAGAAAAAAAAAAAAAAGCATTCGGCGAAGGTGGGGGAGTTTTCCCCCCATGAAATCTTGCCCCAAAAATTTATTTCTTGTTGTATTCCTACTAATTCAAGGGCCCTCTCCAACGTGGTATAATTGTTTCGGAAGATAAGTCGTTCGTTTTTCGTTTTCGCATTTGGGTCTCTAATCCCTTTTTATATGTTATAAAGGATTCATTTATGTTGTAGTAAGTAGAAATGGTTAGAATTCATGAAAATATGGAAGTTTGTATGGTGTTTGTATGTGTGAAGGTGGCCGTGTGTTTGTGGATATTGTATAGCCAAGATGAGTTAATTTTATGTAATATTCTAGTTGTGGTTATTGTGGATTTTATATTGGAAGTGAAAGTTGAATGAATTTGGTTGAAGTGAAAATGGGGTGTTGGCCGTGTGGTGCATAGTGAATAAATGGGAATGAATTAATTTTGTTTAATATGTTAGTTGTGTTGTTGTGATCCTTATAGTGTAAAGGAAGGAAAAACGGTTTAGGTTGGCATTGAAATGGAATGTAGAAGGTTATGATATATTAGTATGATTTTATGATATTATGGAAATGAAGTGGTTAAGGTGCAAATATGATTATTGTTATTGATGAAATGGAGTATGGAAATATGTTATGAATATGTACGTTGAAGATTAGAAGAATTGGATAAACTATGGCTTTGGTGGGAAGTGTGTATATTTTGTATATCTTGTGTATATAGTGTAGAAATGATATGAAATGTTTTCGAATGGCATTGTAATGATTTTGATTAGTAATGAATGTGAGTATGATGGTGTTGATTTGAAAATTTGAAGTCGGGATGGAAGTTATTGCATTATGTTAAGAGAAGACTAGTTGTGTATTGTATTGTGTTGTGTTGTGGTTGTTGATGTTCTTGGTGTTGTTGTTGGGTTGTTGTTGATCCCCCTTTAACACTTCATATTTTGAGCCGAGTTGAATCTCGGGGATGCTCGGGGAGATGCTGCCCAAATTTTTATAGACAAGTATTGGTTAAGATTGAAATTTTAAGTCTTATGAATAGCCAATTGGTAAATATGACCATTTGCAGGTTTTGGATGAAACGGGATTTAAGTTTTGGCGAGCGTAAAGGGCAAGAAAGGTATGTAAAGCTCTCCCATTTCTTCTCTTGGCATGTCTTAGATGTACTAGGCTCGAACTTGAACTTCGGGGGCAACTACTCTTGAGAATCTTCTCTTTTTCCAATAGAATTGAATGGTTATTGTGTGAATAGTTAGTAAAATTGTTTTAATCTCTAAAACTTGTGCAAATGAAATCCGATTACCTTGAAATACTCATAAATGACGTTATGGAGTTTGACATACGTCAATTTGCCTTTTGACATTCACTTTGTCATTCATTTTTCTTTTGAACTACTTTGGAAATAAATAAAAACTAAGGAAAGTTTTAGCTACCTTTTTAATTTCTCGACCGTTATATATAATAGCCGATGACCTACTTTGGAATTTGCAAATGCTCCTAAAGATTATTTCGATTAATTTCGACATCCGAAAACTTACGTTATTGTTAAAGGTCCGCTATGAGATCTCGTTAACGTGGTCAGTCTGCGTAAAACGTATATTTTGTATTGCATATGGTTTTCTCACTCACACGCCACTCTTTCGGTACACATATATATAATTAGGGCCGGGCATGTTATATATATATCACTCATGATGAAAGATCCCCCAAACACTCCCTCACCGACCCTAGCATATATATGTGCCGTGATGCACCCTACGCATATCCTTTATGATGATTTCTATTTATGTTACTCCACCCCCACTAGTGCTTTTGAAACGCATGATTTCTTAGGTATTTCCACCTACCATTCCGATATTCTAGATCCCGTATTGCGCTTTACATACTACATCTATCTTTCCATTGCTTCTTATGACTAAAGTTGTGAAACTCTCGAAACTTCCCGGAGGGTCACCCAGTTTTATGATATGGATTTCCCTTACTGGGTTAGACGCTTAACTTCGGGACTAAGATTTTATTTGACTTGAGAAAAACGGTATTCTCTAACGTTAGCATAATCGCGTTTTGACTATTATGGCGGGTTCACTCGGGCACCACGCCCTAACGGAAATTAGGGTGTGACACCTTCGTCAGGCGTAATTTGGAGTAAAATAAAGTCTTATCTACAAGTTGGGCTTCTCGTGATTGTTTCCCGGACGCCCTCGTAGCACAATTACCGGCATTTTTTTGCCCCTCTCTCGCTTTTTTACCTATTCACGGTCACTTATAGATATTACCACTTTCCATCCTAGACTCCGAGTTCACCCGCTAACATAGTCATGCGCGGAGTATCACACAATAACAATAAACACACCTTAATTATCGTTGTTTATAAATACTAGGTTGCTAACCCTCGACTTCCTTTCCATCTAATTTCGCTATTACGCAACAATTATATCTCGACGGGACACGCACATATAAGAATATAAATTCTAGCCTCTCTCTGAGGATTCATTACCACCTTACCCGTAGCCGCATAACAATCCGTGGTGTCTCCTGATCTTGCCTTTCCCTCGTCAAAGCAAATACGCGGTTCGAAGGGATTCCGGTAACTCGGGACTCCGCCGCGGCCTCTACCACGGCCCGAAGGGCGGTGCCGGTCCCGCGCGCTCTCGTCTACCACGGTTCGAAGGTGCCGGCGGAACTCGCATAGGCTGCATACGGCCGAAGAGGACGAACCAACGACCGACCCGAGGCCGAACTACATCGCCGAACCACCCCTATACGGCACTCCCATGTACATATGGCCACGACGGCCGCAAGAAAACAAGCACCAGTGCCACGACGACACTCCCCAAAATGAGGTCTACCACAACGAGAACAACGGGGTAATGGGGGCCTCGTCTGACCGGGACCTCTATCCATCCGCGCCCGAAGCTGCGGGAGCTCGACAAGCTCCCGAATACCGCACGATCAAATCTCTGCCCGGGAACCGCGGGGTGCACTCGCGCCGGGCCGGGACGAATACCCCGCACGCCGAGGTCGCCCGCCTCGAAACTCTCCAGAATGCCCAGCCGATCTAGCCCTCTTGGGCTGGCCCCCGTCGTGGTCTCTGTCGGTGGCCGATCGCCCCTATGTCGCTCCTCCATACCCCGGGCATATGCTCGCATACGTGCAATGTCCATGCCCGGGGCCATGCGACCATCGATATCTACAAACTGTCAATCAAATAATCATCCAACCCCATAACATCGATGTACCGTCGGCCATATCTGCTACAATATGAGAGCGTATCGGCCAAGGAATCGAACTCCGGACTATACTCCCGGACGCTCCTACCACCCGCCTCGGATGTATAAACCCCAGACCCCGGCGCGTCGGTCTCTCGGGGTAGAAAATGGGCAAGGAAATCCTCCACAAACTCATCCCATACGGTGGGGAGCCCCTCACCCTCGGGACCGCTCCCATGACTCATACCGGTTGGGCGCATGTCGTGCGACCGCACGACGCCACTACCGACTCGATCTCGGAGGCCACGACAAGCCGCGGCGTACGCCGCGTTCTCTAATGAACTCCCGAGGGTCCTCTCGGGCTTTGACCGAAGAACTCCGCGGATTACGAGTCAAGAAGTAACGAGCCCTCTCGCTGTCACGTCCATCCGCTCGGTCATCCCCTACCCATGTCTCCGCACCGCCTTGCTACCAACTCAGTAAGCAACCGGACGGCGTCCTCATAGCCCTGTCCTCCGCTCCAGGCTGAGGAGCTGGAGGCTCGGGCGCTCGAACCTCGGGGCGGGCGGTGGAGCCGCCTCTCGTCCCGCGGCCGCTGGCTCGCTCTTTGCCCTCCGAAGGTGATGGTGTGGCGGGCGACGGCCCAGGAGCACAATCTCCGGCTCGGCCGAGCATGGGCCACTGGTAACCCTGCGGGCCCGACTAGTCTCTCCGGTAGACTTGCCCTTCCGGGGCGGTGTCGCCTTTCTCGGAGGCATCGGCGAAAAACATAACGATTCGTTGGGAGGAGTCATCCCGATAATACCACTCTATCGCACGATCTAAGATCGAAGGAAAAGTAACATCCTAAATGTCCGTAGCCTCTGTTTATAGATGTGGTGCACAACACACCGATAAACAGGACTCTACTAGACACGGCCTGTAGACATTCCGAGGACTAACCGCTCTGATACCACTTTTGTCACGACCCAGCCCCGTAGGCCGTGACTAGTGCCCGAGTTGGGCACTCGTACCCATCTATCATTAATACCCAAGTCACGGCAAGCAAAACATTTAAACGTATACTTACGAAAGGTACGACACCGCGTACACATATACATACATATATCATATATACGGACGAGAATATACAACGCGAACATAACTGAACAGTGCTACCCACAACCCACGTTTATGTCTACAGGCCTCTAGCGGTAATAACAGAATCATATGACGGGACAGGGCCCCGCCGTACCCTGAACAAATATACATAAACGTAACAAAAGGCGTACCAAAATGCGGGCTCGGACAAGGAGCTCTTCAAGATAGCGAATAGGGATCCTAAGGCCGCGGCTCACTCAAACGTGTATTTGCACACGCGCGGCATGAAACGCAGCCCCCGAAGAAAGGGGGTCGACGAAATATGTGCGAGTATGTAAAACACAGTACAATAAATAGAACCATAACCGAACTAGACTATACCAAAATAAGTATAGAAATCCGGAAAACAAAAACTTGCTGTGAATCTTATATCATGTATATCCATATCATATCATTAAATCATTATATACATATAACGTACCCGGCCCTCCGGGGAGGGACTCGGTAAATAAATCATATAACATCATCATGTAATCATGTAATCATATGCATATGCCGTGCCGGCCCTACAGTGAGGGACTCGGTGAATAGGATCATCAAGTGCCATCCGGCCGCCATCCCCATATCATCACATATATATATATATATATATATATATATATATATATATATATATATATATAGCGTACCCGGCCCTCTAGTGAGGGACTCGGTGAATAATGCAATGAGACTGTGCACGAATACATACCCGGCCCGGGACTCGGTGAAAGACGTATTAAGCTTGCACGAGCAGAGTAGTGAGAATACCATATGCAATATAAAACATACAACATTTCACAGAGACTCGAAGGCGTAACACAGATGACAGATCTCATAGCGGACCTTTAATAATAATCAGAGCATAAGTCTTTCGGATGTCGAAATATTTCATATCAGAATAATCTTTCTGGAGTAATTGCAAATTCCAAAGTAGATCATAAGACTCAAATAAATAAATATGACGGTTATTCTGTAGAAACTAGAAAGGCAGCTAAAACTTTCCTTAGTTTTTATTTCCAAAGTAGTTCAACGGAATAATAGGGAAAAATCCGGACAAAGTGGGCCCACCTCGGTCAAATGAGGTGGCGTATGTAAATTACACATGTCAAACTTCATGACGTCATTTATGAGTATTTTAAAGTAATCGGATTCCATTTGCACAAGTTTTAGAGGTCAAAACAATTTTTTTCTAACCATTCACACAATAAACCATTCAATTCTACTGAATGAAAAAGGGGCGTTTCTAGACGTAGATTCCGAAGAGTAGAGTTGTCCCCAAGGTCCAAATTCGAGCCTAGTACATCTAAGACATGCCAAGAGAAGAAATGGGAGAGCTTTACATACCTTATTCGTCTTCCTCGCTTGTCCAAACTCAAGTCCCGATTTCCTCAAAATCTACAAATGGTCACGTTTACCAAATGTTAACTATAAGGCTTTTGGCATTCAATCTTGAATTAGTACTTGTCTACCGAAATTTTGGCAAAGCACCTCCCCTATAAATACGACACCCCGAGAATTCAACTCGGCCAAATTCATCAACAACCAAACCAACAACCAAACTACAATATCGACAATCAATTTACAATGCATTCAACATTACTAGTTCTCTTTACACGACTTTAACAACATACATAATATTCCAACAATATTCATAATATACTCATTCCGACCACTTACGTTCAAACTAATATCAACGTTTATACGTCCGATCACCAATCCAAACCCTTTTAAACCACACACAAGAACACTTTAGGCATTTCATACAATATTTCAAACAAACCAAATATTGTTCCAACTTACCCGAAATTAGCTCCAAACCCGAGAACAACACCAAACATATTCTTTCCTTCCAAATTCATGAATTACACTAATAATCCACACCTTAACAAAGCAATTCTCATAAATACAAAAATCACATAAAATGTACATAAACTTCCAAACCATCCCATAACTAACATAACATTGTTTTGAGTCATCAAACTTGCATTTCTCATCATAGAATCACAACGACGATAACTAAAACGCTAACGACAATTTGTTCATTCCCAATTACACAAAGGGGGCCATTCGGCCAACACCCAACACACACACAAAAATGATTTTCAATCTTTTCTTCACCCCACAACAATCAAAACATGCTAACTAACATTAATTCATCACTTCCAATACAACATGCACATGCACGGCCAAACACTCCTACACGGCCTCAACTTCAATTTCGTTTTTACCATGAATCTCTTCCATTTTAGCATACAAAAACACATATAAACCATCTATAACACAAGAAAACAAGATTAAACTCACCTTTCTTCTTCAACTCCACAACTTGCCTAAAGTGGCGGATAGAGAAAACGAGCAATCCAACGCTCCAAACAACACCTCCACGTTGATGAGCACCCTTGAATTAGTAGGTTTGCATGAAAAAATTATTTTTTCTTGATCAATTCTTGATCTCTCTCTCTTCCTCTCTCTTGGCCGAAACTCCCTCTTGTTCTTGCTCTCTTTCTTTTTTTTTTTCTCGCAATTTTTCTTGAAGTTTCTACAATTCATGGCCCTTTTTCCTTATTTATCACATGATTTAAATTAAACATGGGCTTGGACCCATTTTTTTAGGCCTATGGCCGGCCACACACACACACTTGGGCCTCTTCTTCTCTTTTTTTTTTAAATCTTCCAAGCCCAATTATTTGTGACCAATTCTTGAAATTCATAAAACCATTTTCCAAATTTCCAATTTTACCCCTAACCTTCCTCGACATTTTCGCGTCCATAACTCTTATAAATAACTTGTGTGCTAATTGAAGTAAAACGAAATCTTGCACTCAACCTCCCGCAATCGTCTCGAATTACTCGAATGCACAAAATGCGGGATATAACATTGAGGCCGTAAAGAATTGTCCTAGACCTACGACGCCGACTGAGGTGCGTAGCTTTTTGGGATTGGCCGGGTATTACAGGAGATTCGTAGAGAAATTTGCTTCAATTTTAGCGCCTTTGACAAGGCGCCTGTGGCGGAGCTAAGTTTCGGTGGTCGATGCTTGCGAAGCGTAAGGGGTCGTTATACCGCATTTTCGTAGTATGAGCGTGACATGTGCTTCCTCAAAATTGACAATCATGTTGTAGCTACGTAATTTAAACTCTCGTTGATAGTATCGTATCCCGTACTTTTGTACGCTCGGGATTATTTGTAAGCCGAGATGGGGCCCGCACATCGAGATTTTTTTTTCCGGACATGTGACAAGTTATATGAATCACATACGTGAAGTTAAACACAACTCATGAAGGACCCTGGGGCCAAATCAAAGTGGAAGCCCTCCAAACGAATATTTTAAGAAAATGTTTTCGGTGGTCTGACTTCGAGGGGCAAAAACGGTATTATAAGTTTGGAATTTGGAAAAATTCCAGGAAATAAAAAAGTTGTAGATAATGGAATTAGCTTTCCAACCATAGGTCATGGGTTTCTAGGTGACATCGGTACAAGGAGATATGGACGTTTTAAGATCGAAAGGTCAGTGGACTAGGCCAATTCGGGGCCAACCGAATTAGGCCCATGGAAAACAACAAGGGAGAAGATGAGGCCCAATAAGAGCCATTCGGCCATGGTCCATAAAAAGGACCCAAGCCCAACAAAATTCATCCATGTGATGAATTTATAAAAGGCCAATAATTCATTTTAATTCATAGAAGATTCAAGACCAAGAAAAGAAGGAGAAAAACCAAGAACAAAAAAATAAGGCCATTTCGGCCAAGGTGAAGGGAACACCACCCCACAAAATCTTTGTCCCAAAAATTATTTTCTTGTTATATTCCTACTAATTCAAGGTCCTTTACAACTTGGTGTAATTGTTTTGGAAGATTGAGCAATAGTTTCTTCAATCTCACACTTTGGACAAATGAAGAACTAAGGGGAAAAAGGTAAGAATTAATTCCTTGTTATTATGTTATGAAGGTTTGTTTGTGTCTTAGTATATGGAAATGAGTAGAATTTATGGAAATATGGAAGTTTGCAAAGTGGGGTGTGTGTGTGTGCATGTGGCACGTGTATATGTGTTATGTTGTATAGTTGAAATGAGTTGAATTTTAAGTTGTATTTTAGTTGTGGTTATTGTGGAGTTTGTATTGGAAATGAAAGTTGAATAAAAATTGGATGAAGTGGGAATTTTGCATGTTGGCCGTGGGATATGTAATGGTGAATTAATGATGGATTTATTTTGTTTAATATGCTAATTGTGTTGTTATGATCCTTACAATGTAAATGAAGGATATATGGGTTAAGTTTGCATAAAATGGAATGTAGAGGATTATGACATATTAATGTGATTTTATGGTATTAAGATAATGAAGTTGTTTAGGTGTAGATTGTGGTTGTTGTTAATGAATTTGAGAAATGATAATGTGTTATGAATATGTTTGTCGAAAAATGGAAGTTTCGGATGAGTTATGATTTCGGTGGAAAGTTTGTGTATTTTGCGAATAATGTGAAAAATCATATGTAATGCCTCCAATTGATGTTGGAATAATCTTGGTAAGTAATGAGTATGAAAATATAGATATTGGTTTGGAAATATGAAGTTAGTTTGGAAGTTGTCTTTATGTGGAAAGAAGACTATTTATGTTAGTAGGCGATTCTAGCCGATAATTGATGTTGTTGGATTGGTTGTTGTTGATATTTTAGCCGAGTCGTAATCTCGGGGATGTCATATTTATAGGGGAGATGCTGCCGAGCCGAAATTTCGGTAGGCGAATACTAAACCTAAGTTGGAAGTTTGAACCTCATGAATAGTAACTGGTAAATGTGACCATTTGTAGGATTTTGACGAAACGGGATTTGGATTTTGGCAAGCGTAAAAGGCAAACAAGGTATGTGAAGCTCTCCCATTTCTTCTCTTGGCATGTCTTAGATGTACTAGGCTTGAATTTGGACCTCGGGGACAACTCTATTCCCTCGGAATCCACGTTCAAAAACGCCCCTTTTTCATTCGGTAAAATTGAATTGAATGTTGCGCGAATAGTTAGAAAAATTGTTTAAACCCCTAGAACACAGTATAAACGCAATCCAATCATCTTAATATCCTTGTAAGTGACGTTATGAAGTTTAACCTACGTAATTTACCTATGCCACCTCATTTGGTCGAGGTGGGCCCACTTTGTCCGAATTTTTCCTAATGCCCTATTTAAACTACCTTTGAATATGAAACTAAGGAAAATTTTGACTACCTTTCTAAGTTCTAACGAATAAGCTGCTATAAGTATTTTATTGAGTTTCATGACCTACTTTGGGATTTGAAGCGTAAAGCTTCGTAAAGACTATTTCGACACGAACCATTTTGATACCCGAAAGACTTATGTTTTGGTTATTATCAAATGTTCGCTATAAATTCCGCCATCTGAGCTATGCTATAGAGTTTCTGTATATGTTTTACATTTTGATATACATAAATGACTCCTAAGATTCTATTTTGATAAGACTCTCCGCAGCCTTAAAAAGGTATGTGCTATGCCTCGTCGGACCCTTTTTCTTGATATGTCATTTGATCATTCCGTCCGATCTGTATATGTTGTACGTTTTATATTGCATTTAGTTTCTCACTACTCCACTCGTGGATGCCTCAATGCTTCCTTCACCGAGCCCGGGCCAGGGATATGTTATCACGCGTATTCCATTGCATTGTTCGCCGTGCCTCGGTGTGAGGGCGTGTATATATGTACATGGGTTGTGGTGTATGATGTGCCATGTACACACTCGATATGATATGATATGATATGGCCATTTGATATGCTACGATATGTGCACATTACGATATGATCGATATGTTGTGGCGCCGGCGTCGGGGCGACCACTTTCGTTCTTGCCGAGTCCCAGATGAGGGGCGGCTACGGCATATTTTCTGCTATGCATCCGTTTATGTTTATGAGTAAGCATTTACGATACTCGGTTATTACTTTTTATGTTCGTATATCTCGTTTGGTTATAATTCTGTTTGTTGGACTCTATGCTTTACATACTCGGTACATATTCCGTGCGACCCCACGTTCTTCGGGGGCTGCGTTTCATGCCACGCAGGTACACCCAGATGAGTACGGGCTTTGTAGGAGATGTCCCAGCGGCGTTGGCAAGCTCCAATTGCTCCTGGAGTGCTGCCGTGTCCGATTATGCATGATATGTGTTACTGTTTGTTAGAGACTTTGCAGATGAGTGTGGGTTACGGATGTCGATTCTGAGGCGGCGCCGTCATGTCATTCTGTGTTATGCCATAATTTTCATATGATTACATATTCTGTCGATTTGTACACTACAAAGGATATTTCCAGAACATTTGTTGTATCTGTCATTTTTGTCTGATTAATAGTCTGGAAGTTTATGTATGTAATAAGAGTCAGTGGGTTCGCTCGGCTCCGAATGTGGGTTCGGGTGCCCATCACACCCTAGTAAAATCGAGGGTGTGACGGTAGGGGGACGGGCTTCGATTCTTCTAAAAAGAGAAGTTGATCTGTGCTCCGGCCTCGACACTTGCCGAGGCGAGATGGGTATGTGATTTATTGTGATGCCTCGGTATTGGTTTGGAGCGTGTGTTGACGCCGGCACGGTGATAACTTATGCCCCGGCGGCTACGAAAACATAAAAAAATTATCCTACTCACGATTTAGAGCTGGCCGCGGTAATTCATGCTTTGAAGATGTGGAGACATTATTTATGGTGTTCACGTTGATATTTATACGAGACAAGAGCCTCAGGACATCTTTAAGTAGCAAAAGAGTCGGCATTCCTTTATAGGAGGTGGTTATAGTTGTTGAAAGATTATGATGTTGATATTCTATACCACCCGGGGAAAGCTAATGTTGGCAGATGCACTCGGCGGTAAGTCTATGGGCGCCTAGCAGACGTGCCATCGAGAGGAAGGAAATGGTTCGCGAGATCCATCGTTTCGAGGCTAGTCTTGGGAGTACCGTTTGGCCGATTCGGAATGTTGGGGTTTCGTGCGATATATTAGCTACGAATCCTATTACGAGAAGATATTAAGCGCATCATGAGGATCCTATTCCAGCCACGGTAGAGACACAGCCCCAGAAGCAGAGAAGACTCGTTCGAGATTACATCCGACGGGGTATTATTACAAGGGGCCGACTATGTGTACCGATGATATTAGAGTATATGGGCGACGTAATAGAGGTTGCGTATGGGCGAGGCACATTATGCCCGATAGTACGTTCACCTGAATGGGGTCGACGAAGATGTATCATGATCTCGGATGTCTATATTGGTGGATGGTATGAAAAGAGACTAGCTAGTTCGTCGCTCGGTGCCAAAATTCGTCGTCAAGATCGAGCACCGTAAGCCCGGTGGGCTATTACGGAGGAGATGGAGATACCGTCGTGGAAGTGGGAAATCATTAATATGGATTTTGTGGTCTACCTCGCATCGACCAGTATGAGGTATGTTCCATTTGGGTATTGTTGATCGGTGACAAAATCAGCCCATTTTCTTCGGTCCGGGGGACTACCTACTCGGTTGAGGATTATGGGGGAGCTTTATATTAAGGAGATTGTGCGACTTCACTGAGTTCTATATCTATTATGGCGCAGAGGTGCCGAGTTTACAGCCACCGGAGATCGTTTAAGAAAGGCCGGGGGACAGGAATCTCAAAATGATTTCATCCTAGTCCGACGGACGGCTAGAGCGCACTATTGGAACTTTGGAAGATATGTTGCGGGCTCCCGTGTTATTGATTTCGAAGGTAGCCGGGATGATCATTTGCCGCTTGTCGAATTTGCTTATAATAAAATCACTCCAAGTATTCGCAATATGGCACCGTATATACGAGGCGTTAAGTATATATAAAGTGTAGGTCACCGATCGGTTGGTTTGATGTTGGGAGACTGAGTTCGATTGGAAAAGGGATGTGGTCCGGCCTTGGAAAAAGGGATAAGGTGAAACTCATTTGGGAGCGGTTGTTAGCGGCTCGCAGTCGATGGCGAAATCATATGCGTATAATCGTCGTCGACATTTGGAGTTTCAGATTGGTGATTGGGTATTCCTTAAAAGTGTCACCTATGAAAGGTGTTATGAGATTCAAGTGAAGAAGGGAAAAAGCCTAAGGTTCGAGATATATTCTTATCGATTATTCGTAAGATAAGCAATGTTGTCTATGAATTAGATCTGTCAGCCGGCTGTGTGTGGGAGCAAGACATCCGGTATTTCATGTTTCTATGCTTCATAAATGTATTGGACCCTTCCAGAATCCATGTAGATGACATCCAGGTCACGGGAGGGTTATCTTATGAAGAGCGTTATGGTAGGGTATAGCCATATTGGATCGTTAGGAATGGAAGTTGCGGAATAAAGATGTGGCTAAAGATTTAATGGTTGTGGAGGAATAATAACCGAGAGGAAATGACTGGGAAGCGAGGAAATGTTGAAGAAGAAGTATCCTCCTATTGGAGGTACCTAAAGTAATCCAAATTCTTTACTTGATTATGTTGTTTGATAAATGAATTGTTGATCAATGAATGGATTGTTGTGATAGCTATAAAAGAAACTCCCCCAAATTGTTCATATGACCCGTAGGGTTAGTTTAACATTTGAGGACGAATGTTCTTAAGGGGGGAGGATGTTATATCCCGCATTTTTGTACATTGGAACAATCCGGATTAATTATGATAAGTTAAGGACAAAACCATTCCGAGATACAAAGTCGGGACTTTTGACCTTCGATTTTATTTTGAGACATAACTTGTGCATGAATTGGTTGGTATGGAACAATTAGGAAAATTTGGGACCAAAAATGGAATTTGTGAAACTTGAAAATCATGCATTTTTCTTGCACTTGGCCGTGTGGCTTGGAGGAATGGCCCACACAAATTGTGTTCAATTTTTATTGCTCCAACACATGGTGTGGGCCAAGGACACTTGTGCCATATCCATATAAGCACAAAAGATGATCAACTAGTCATCCTAATTCATTCCAACACTTAGCCAAAAAAATAGAAGTTGAAGAACAAGAGAGAGAGGCTCTCGGCCAAGCCCTCCCAAAAATCAACTTCCATTCAAGCCCTCCCAAAATTATTTCTTTGGTGCTAATCCACTAATTTGAGGTCCCTAAGTAGCGTGGAAGTGTTGTTGGAGCGATCAACCCGCTAGTTTTCATTATTGCAAACCCTAGCCTATTGTGAAGTTGAAGAAGAAAGGTAAGATTTGATCATGTTTTATGTGTTATAAAGGTTGTATGCATGTTGTAGTATGTTGAAATGAAGGAAATTCATGAAATATAGTAAGTTGGAATTGAGGCCATGTGTATGAGGTTTGGCCGTGTGAGGTGTGTGTATGTTGTGTTGTGTTTAAGTGATGAATTAAGTTCTATGTAGTATATTTGTCACACCCTAATTTCCGATAGGGCATGATGGGCACCCGACCCTTACTTAGGGCCGAGCGAACCCGGTCGACTTCCGTAATACTCATAACCATACCGGGGCTCCGCAAAACATGACATAAGTACATAATGAAAATTTTCGAAAAACAAACATGCTTTTCATCTTTTTCAAATCAAATAAAGTATGATATCGTATATGAAAATGGAATATAATGCATGACAATGTTGGCTTATATAGCCGCTTGCCAAACAAATCTCGTAACATAATGCATAATAATACACCGGCTTACATAGCGCTTACAAACCGACGTCTTATACACACGTTCTATTTTCCGCAAAGTCTCTACCATAATGTTCCGTATACCATAATAAAAAGCACTCGACTCGGCAACACTCCAGGGAAAATGGAGCTCGCCAATCCAAAGTCGGAACCTTTTTCTACTCGTTATATGATCGCGGCATGAAAACGCCCCCGAAGAAAGCGGGGTCACGGTTATGTTTATTGAGCATGTATTTTCATAGCATACCGAAAACGAGGTCATAACCAAAGTAAGGAGTACGAAGAAAGTGAGCATAATGACTAATACCAAAGTGCTTGCATTCGAAACACAAATCGTACATCGTATATGAAGACAAATATAATAATCGTAATGCCAAAATGCTTACTTCGAAATACGAATCATGCATATCAATGTCATGTATCATATCCGGCCCATTAGGACCGAGTGACATAAGCGAATAATCGTCATATTCATACCGTAACATATAATAACATCATAACCTATCATATGAGATAACATTAACCGATGTGGGATTCGCCTAAACCAATGGGATTCACCTAAACCGATGTGGGATTTGCCTAAAAAAAATGTGATTTCCTAAACCGGTGGGATTTGCCTAAACATATGGGATTTGCCTAAACCAATGTGGAATTTTGCCCCACTGGGTTTGCCCACCAGAAGCCCCACTATTGGGTTTGCCCCACCACCACCTCCGATAGCAGGTCGATCACATCACCCGTTATACATATATACATCATATAACGTGTCGGCCCTCGGTGATTTCTCGAAATTAGATCATCATATCATCCATATATATATCATATCGGCTTTGTATCACATCATATTTTGAAATACACACATCATACATATATACACGGTTCCCGGCCGAAAGGGTCTTTTCGGCGAACCGGGACACATCATAACACCATAATACATATACACGATGCCAAAAAGGGCTCGGCGAACCACACATCACACTCCGAAAAACATATCATTTACAAACGTGAGAAACCATATGCACATAAATCCTCATTCCGACTCAACGCGGAATGATCAAACAAGCCCTCATTTAAAAAAGCCAAAAGCATTTTCAAATCAGATTTTCCCTCCGAACGTCACTCGGGAGCATATCAAATAGAACTTCGTAAATCATAGTTACGTATCAAAATCATATGCATAAAAATTCTCATTTCAAACTCGACACAAATATAGAAATCATACGGGGGGTCGAAAGGCATAGCCACATGTAAGTTTTTTCAAAATAGGTCGTTAGAACCAAACATAGAAAGTCGCGGGATCCACGGACGAGCTGTCAACCCAAGTTCCTGGGCCCGCCTATGAAAGTTAAAGATTATTACTCGTTATCAAATCATCTACGAATGTTTCATAGCAATCCGAGACCATATGTGAAAGTTGTGATGCCGTTCATAGTTATTAACTCTTTTAAAACAAAACGTTTTTATGAAACTTCTTTGAAATACAACCACACAAAAGACATATAAACCATAGCTTGACCATATAAGGATGCCAACATCAAGAAGCAAATATGAATCATAAACATGCTCGGAACTTCGGAATAGAGTTTCCCCAAGCTTCATAACATATCATAGCTTACATACGTCTAGGACATGCCAAAAGAAAGAAGGTAAGATTTACATACCGGAAGACAAATTCTCGACTTTCGACCTACTTCGTCTTGCAATTCGCTTAAGAATAATTCGTAGCCTCGTAATCTATATATAGAACCATCCATAATATCGTTAGGATCATCGTCATACGCTCGTCTTAAACACTTAATGAAAGTCTTTTTAAATTCCGTCGAAATTGGGCCAAAGATTTCCCCCGTTTACGTGCCTAGCCCGAAATTCCAATTCAACAACCAACAACATCAACAACAAAACCAATAGTAATAACATTATTTCCAACACCAACATATTCCATAAAACATCCCACACATTGTTTTCTAAATTTCCCAACCAACCAACTTGGAATACAACTAATTTAATAACTTTATTTCCGTAAAGAAGTCGAAATTTATACTAAAAATATCAATAACAACATTCTCAACATCCTACAAGATAAATATATGTATTTCCATCCAAATTTCTCTTCAACTCTCAATCCATAATCCAACAACATCAACACAACAAACTATAACTCTATTCTTGCATTTATTCCTTAATCACACTTAATAAAGAGAGGGATTTGAAGATTCATACCTTGCTTTTATGAAAGTAGCAAAATCATCAACATTTCCTTGTTCCCATGCTCCTCTAACTCCAAATGAAATTATATTCGTGACTATATATTGTCCGGACTTGATTGGTACTTCGTTACTTGAAATTTCACTCAAAATTCTCATTTTGTGAGGCATATTTGCTCCCTTTTTTGTGCTGAATTTTCTGGAAATTTTTGGAACTTTTTGGCTGAAAAAAAATGAGGTTTCTGTCCCTTTTTTAAAAAAAATGCCAAAGTCGATTTACTGTAGCTACAGGACTGTAGCGGTGCTGTAGCGGTACTGTAGCGGTACTGCGGGAATGCTGTTTCTGTATCGACAGTTCAGTTTGTAACGTTTATAATTCTCTACTCCGATATCCTATCAATGAACGGTTTGTTGAATTACAAACTAGACTCGACGAACTTCATTTTAGCCTTTTAAAACACCTTAAAACTCCACATATACTATGAGATATGTGCCTCCAAAGTTGGCTAAAAATTCGCCCAGCATTTCCCAAATTTTCGTCGAACTTATTTTCTTTCTTTCTCTACTCGATCTCGAAATATTCCGAAACTCTCCATACGTGATATTTGTCATTTATTCTACTAATAATGGCCAAGTTCTCGTGTTTCAAAATACTCTTTCCCGATTACGACTTACGAGGTCGTAATTCACCCTTTTTCTTCGTTGTTACGTACTTTCCATAATTCACTTTTAACCCCCAAATTTTTCTTATTCCAAATTTACCCTTAACATTCCATACCAACGAAAAGATGAATATGCAACTTGTGCATTAAAACAAAATCATAGTTAAAAGTCTCTACCTCGTATCCCGGAATAGTCTTGCCTTTAACTTATCATGGTTAGCTCGGAATGTCCCGACGTACAAAATGCGGGATATAACAATGTTAATTGTTGTAGTGTGAAGAAATGAATGAGAACCATCTATATATGTTTATAGGAGGGGTTGGCCGAATGTAGGCCATCTATGTGACAAGAAATGAATTAATATCGCTTAATTTTTTAGTTGTTGTCGTTATGGATTCTATGTTGGAAATGAGCGTTTAATGACTCAAATTGATGTTGTAATTGTTGCGGACTGATTTGGAGGTTATTGCACATTTTAATGTAAATTGTATATTGATGAGAATAGCATTGTTAGGATGTGAATTGTTGGTGCAAATCATGAGTTGGAAGTGAGGGAGGTGTTATAGTTGTGTTCTCGGGTTGGGGATTGGTTTCGGGTGACTTGGAGAAATTGTTGGATTGTTTGAAATGTTGTATGAATTGCTTAGAATGTCTTTGAATGTTGTTGGTATGGGTTCGGGTTAGTATTCGAATGTATAAGCGTTGATGTTGGCTTGAAGGTAAGCCGTTAAATTGAATATATTGAAAGTTGTCGAATGATGTAAAAGAGAGTTATTAATGCTATATTGCCTTTCGGATTGGTTATTAATGTTGCTAGGTTGGTTGTTGTTGTTGTTGTTGTTGACTTGGCCGAGTTAAATTCTCGGGGTGGCCTATTTACAGGGGAAGTGCTGCCCAAATTTCTGTAGAATTAAGGGCTAAATTGGAATTAAGTGCCCAAAATATCTATAGCTAATGTTTGGCATATTATGACTTGTTTGTAGACCTTGGGCAGCCCGAGACGTAGGTTGGATTTAGCTTGAGTTTGGATTATCTTGGAGAGCGTTGAGGTATGTAAAGCTCAACCTTCCTTCTTTGGCATGCCTTAGTTAAAATAGGCTATGACACGAGCCTCGAGGAAACTCTATTCTCGCAATCCGAGCACGTCTATGATACGCATTTGTTTCTTGGTATTCATATGTTAATGTGATGAAATATTGATCTTTATGTCCTTGGAATTATTAATTTGCAAAGGTTGCATGAAAGTTTGGTTTTTAAAAGAGTTTATTCTTAAACGACTCTAAAATTATAAACGCCCATAACTTTCACAAAAAAGCTCGGATTGCTTTGAGATTTTCGTAGAAGATTGTATGATGTAGGATGAGTATGTTTTCCATAGGCGGGCCCAACTCGGGTCTACACCGTCCGTGGTCCCGCGACGCCCCTTTATGTAATTTCGACAACTCTTGAAAGAATATGTTGTAATTATTATTCCGATTTCAAATATGACTATTTTACTTATCTACTGGGTCTATAACAATGATTTTATGCATATGATTACTCACGACTCTGCTCGTGCATCCTGTTATATCTTTCGCCGAGTCCCGGGCCAGTTCTGTTGTCGTGCGCATTATGATATATTCCGGTGTTATGCTGTGTTATGGTTCGCCGAGCCTCTCGCTAGAGGGCTGGGTTCTGCTTATATTTGGCGTTATGCTGTGTTTGGCGTTATGTGACGGGGATTCGGAGATTTGAAACCTTCTGGTGTTATCTTTGTGTTATGGCGCCATCGACGGGCGGGCGACCATATTTTCTGTGCCTTATGCATGACTTGTATTTTGAAAATAAACATTTTGATATTTTTGGATATGTACTTACTTTCCATACCTCTGTTTCGATTATTACTCAGATTTGTTACACGTACATTTCTTTCTTTGCATACTCAGCACATATTTCGTACTGACCCCTTTCTTCGGGGGGGGGGGGGGGTCGCGTTTCATGCCCGTGGGCACACGCACGGTTGGTGATCCACCGCTTAGGACACCCTTATCTGCTGTTGGAGTGCTCCTTTTACTCCGGAGCCCATATCTTGGTATATATTCGTTCGTTGCATTTGTATGTATTTATTCAGGGGTACGGCGGGGCCCTGTCCCGTCATATGATTCTGTCTGTCTGTTTAGAGGTCTGTGGACATATATGTGGGTTAGGCCTATTCTGTACAGGTGTGTTTGTATATGTTGTGTTTGGGGCGATCCCATTCGCCGTGGCAGCCTTGTCGGCTTGCATTTGTATATGTTTTTGGGCCGTTGCGCCATTCGATAGCCTTGTCGGCTTTTGATATATATATGGTTGTGTTTGAGATGTGTTTGCGACGGTTGTTATAATCTGAGACAGCGCTTGATATTTGCATATATAAGCCATCCGTGTGTAACTCTATTTGATAGGTGTGTTTGGGGTGCCCAATTTGGGCACTAGTCACGGCCTACGGGGTTGGGTCGTGACATACACAACTCAACTTGGCACCTTATGGGTGTTCAATTCGGAATAGAATAGGAGTACAATATCAATAAGCCATCACAAGAAACATTTAGACATTACTCGGCTATGAATGGAATCATATGGAGTACATATAGAATGGATAGCAACAAGAATCATGCCAAAAGGAAGGAAGGTTTGCCTTAAATACCCTGTCGCTTGCGTGATTAGCTTAACTTATGCGTCCAAACACTGGCCAATATACAATGAAGGTAAAGGAAACCGTAGACAACTTGAAAGAGGTTCATATACTTCTCTAAGCTCGGAATTAACTTTCGTAAATTCGGGCAGCATTTTCCCTGAAATATTCGTTTCCCTCTAATTCCAATTCAATTTACAACGCAATCAGCAACCAACAACAACCATCTCATATAAGCCTCTTTAAACTCAAAACATCAACTCCCAAAAATATACACCAAACATTTTTCTAGGATACGCTTTGTATACGATATCTACATTCACTTTATTCTCCCAAATTCAAGAACACCAACTTATCAACAACATCAACAACAATATCAAAAATCATTTTATATCAATCTCCAACTAATTCTATCCATTTAATCATACCAAAACAGACCCCAACTTATTTGATATCCAAAAATGATAACGGGGCTAGTATGAACTTTTAACGTCATTTTCTCTATTGAACTCCGTCAAATCCATCAATGATCATGGTAAGAACATCACAACATCTTAAACATACCTTATATGAGCAGCCACCACGAAACCAACATCCCCCAAGTTCAACTTTTAGCTTAAAATGATGACGACAACTCGTACTACACTTTATCCTTCACGAGCCTCGGGATTCGGGGCCTCGAACTTGATCGATTCTCCACTTTCTCTTTCTAACTCTCCTCTCTCCCTCTCTAAAAGTTTGTGGACTGCCTGATGTATAAATGAATGAATTTTTATGACTATAGCCCTGATATATGGGTCTTGGGTTGGTTCCCACCGACCTTGAGTCGAGGTATCTACACGAGCCCACCGCCTAGCATTAGTCGAGTATATAAAATTTCTATAACTTTTTATCCCTATGTCATATGCAGGCCCACAACCTATGGTTGGAAAGTTATTTCAATTATATACAACTTTTATTTTTGGAGTTTTCCCAAATTCCCAAATAATGATGGCGTTATGGCCTCCGGGAAGAACATACCCGAAACGTAACTTAAAAACATCGTTTTAGAAAGGGCTTCCACTTGGATTTAGCTCAAGGATCCTTCTTGAGTTGTGTTTAACTTCACATATATTATCCATATAACTTGTCATATGTCCTTTATAAAACCTCAACATGTGGACCCCACCTCAGCTTACGGTTACGAGCGCTATATATCTTTTAACGTATCATTCCTATCATATTGCGAGAGATTCCAAGTATCATACTCATGCTATCCTCATGCTAATACAGTAGAATTTCATCCTTTATACTTGTAATATTTGCTCCTCCTTGAGCTCACATTAAGGAGGAGCAATTTAGTAACGCGAAATTTTTTAGGGTGTAACATCCTTCCCCTCTTAGAAACATTCGTCCCCGAATGTTAAATGAAGACTAATACTCGTATCAAATTCCAATGCTTACTAATATCACGCAACCCTTCACAATTCCTAGAGTCCTTTTCAATACTTATCTTTCCTCTATAAGCTTCAACTTCCCTTAACTTCATTGATGCTTTCAGTTATATTGATTTCTATAAGGGACACATTATTCCCTTTCCTCAAACACATATAATCATGTTTCTTTCTCTTCCTTGTTTCATTCTTTACTCGTTTAAGCTAACTTTTTTTTAATACTAACTCACCTCTCGAATGACTCCTTGCTTATCATTGCTTTCGCTCTTAAGTCTCTTCTCATAATCTGATCACATTATTCGAATCATATTAATCTTAGTTCATCAACCTTACTTCTAATTTGCTAGAACTTTTTAACCCTCGACTCACTTCTATATCCTCAAGTAATTTCAACCTAACTCTCAAACTCATTCGAACCCATCTCATAACCCTCCTTTCAGCCGATTTACAACTATAATTAACCTTCTTTCTTCGGTTTACACTTGTGTAACTTGCGATCATAGCACACATATATATTTGATCACAATCAATTTTTAACCAAATTTTGGCGACCTCGCTCTCGTAATTTGTACTACCCACCTGTATGCTTGTGCTAACCAACAAGCCTAAAGCAACAATCAAAATATATCAACATGCCTCACAGGGACATGTTATCATATTGCAACACCCTATACATACACATATGGTAAATTCTCTTCACAAATGGCATTCTCAATTCGAGAAAACATATCCTTTCCAAAATCCTTAACCTACAACACTTACCTCATTTAGCAATCATTAATCATCAGAGACCTTACCTTTCTTATGAACAATTCCAATTTCGCAATCATTGCAGCACTTTGCAATCACTTAATCAAATCTTAAAGTTAGTGGCAAGGATTTAAGGTCTATAACACAACTCTATAGCACAATCTATGATCTGAATGAAGGGAAACCATCCTAGATGCCTTGTAGCCTCTTGTTCATAAGTGGAGTCGACAACACACCCATGAATAAGACTAGCTAGCCCGACACGACTTTGCGAGACAACCCCAGAACGAAGTCATTCAAAATTCAGCCGATACCACTTCGTCACACCCTAACAATGGTAGGGCATGACGGGCACCCGACTCTCATCAGAGTCGAGCGAACCCTTAGACATTCACTCTATCAAAACCTGTCATTTCAAAAACTTTGAAAAACATGAAGCTTTTCTAAATAGAAATCATTATCTTTATGACGATTATGAAAACTTTCAATCAAATAAGTACTTTAAAACAATTGAAATCATCTAAAATACATACTCTTTTAAAATCCACAAATGACGTAACTGACATCACTTTGTCGATATCTCGAAAAATATACCACAGGACACTATCTACAGAAGTCTCTAAGAAGTGAACTGAATATTATGAGTCAGGACAGGGCCCTGGCATACCTATGAAACATATCTATACATGACTTAGCACAGCTCCAGAACAAGGTGGAACTTGCCAATCCCAGCTGACGTCAAGAATCCTTGCTATACACTTAACCTGCCAAACAATCTGGGGCTGCGGGCATGAACGCAGCGTCCCCAGGCAAAAGGACGTCAGTACGTATAATGTACTGAGTATGAAAGGTGGTAATGAATCATAATCATAATTTGACTTAGGACAGAAGAAATCACAATCTAATTCAATATACGCATTCGCTGGAAGAAACATAAATGTGCACACGAAATCTCAAAATAATATTTAAGTAAATAATGTAATCCAACACACATGCTGCTTTCGACATGTTAACAGAATGTCCCTTTGGACAGCCGCTTCCGGCTAGTATCACAATAGTCCTTCGGCGCCGCTTCGGCATAATAATGATGGCCCCTTTGGCGGCCGCTTCGGCTTAATATCGCAATCATGTCAACACAAACTCAATCCACAAATATCAATTTCAATTCATATCATAAGTCACTAATCAATTCATCACAATCCAGTTATTAGCCTTAGTCTTTCATAAGAAGTTATCAAATTTGTATCTCACTAGACTCAGGATGACATACTTCCAGGTTTGAGGGTAGAATTGTTATGAAATTCTTACTACCTATATTCTAATCAATTTCATCTTATTACCATACTCAAAGAATAAATGATCATATCAATACAACGTGATGATACTACGGAATGTAAACATAAATCGTAAATGAAATGAAATAGTAAAATATTGCACCCCCTTAGGAGTGGTTTTGAAAATCAAACTTTATGTTTCCTTTAGTATAAAACTCATTTCCTCGAAATCATTAGTAAAATCATATACACAACTCAACTTGGCACCTTATGGGTGTTCCGTTCGGAATAGAATAGGAGTACAATATCAATAAGCCATCACAAGAAACATTTAGACGTTACTCGTCTATGAATGGAATTATATGGAGTACATATAGAATGGATAACAACAAGAATCATGCCAAAAGGAAGGAAGGTTTTCCTTACATACCTTGTCGCTTACGTGATTAGCTTAACTTATGCTTCCAAACAATGGCCAATATACAATCAAGGTAAAGGAAACCGTAGATAACTTGAAAGAGGTTCATATACTTCTCTAAGCTCGTAATTAACTTCCTTAAATTCGGGCACCATTTTACCTGAAATCTTCGTTTCCCTCTAATTCCAATTCAATTAAACAACGCAATTAGCAACCAACAACAACAACAACCATCTCATATAAGCCTCTTTATACTCAAAACATCAACTCCCAAAGATATACACCGAAAGAGCATAGTATACGCTTTGTATACGATATCTACATTCACTTTATTCTCCCAAATTCAAGAACACAACTTATCAACAACATCAACAACAATATCAAAAATCATTTTATATCAATATCCAACTAATTCTATGTTATACCCCGTACTTTGTACGTTGGAATATTCTAAGTTATGGACAAGACTTTTAATTTTTTATTTTTGTTGATTTTTGTTTCAATGCACAAGTTGCATATTCGTCTTTTTATTGGCATGGAATGTTAAGGGTAAAATTGGAATAAGGAAAATTTGGGGTTAAAAGTGAATTATGGAAAGTTAAGCATTTCATGAGAATTTGGGGCTAGAAGTGAAATTTTGGAAACTTATTAATTCATGAAAATGGCCATATGTGGCCATGTGTGTGTGTGGGCCATGGGCCATGTGTATGAATTATATATGGAGAGAAAGATGATTAATTAAATCATCTTCATCATATTGTAGCACCTAGAAAGTTCAAGAGAAATGGAGAAAAATGAAGAAGGAGAAAACGGCCAAGGAGGAGAAAAATGGAGGTCTAAAAATTGACCATGGAAAATTATTTTCTTCTAGGTTTTCCACTATTTGGAGGGTCCTAAACAACATGGAGTGATTGTTGGAGCAAGCAAAGCCTTTGTTTTTGCAATTCATGACTTTAGCCAATGAAGAACAAAGTGGAAAAGGGTGAGTTTAATCTTGTTTTTATATATTATGGATGATTTGTGCATGTTGTAGTGTGTGAAAATGAATGAAATTCATGGAAATATGGATGCTAAAGTGAGGCCGTGTGTGTGGGTGCTAGGTCATGTGTGTGTTATATTGTGTAGGAGTGATGAATTAATTGTATGTAGCATGTTTGAGTGTTGTTATAGTGTGTGGAAATGGATGGAAATCATGAAAATTTTGTGTGTGAATGTTGGCCGTATAGGGCTGTTTTGGTAAGTTAAAATTGATTTTTTACTTAGTATTTTGGTTGTTGTTGTCATGGATTATCGATGAGAATGAAGGTATTGAATGATTCGAGTTGAAGTTGTAATTGTTGTGTTGTGGCCGTGTATGTGTGGTGTAAGGTAGAAGTGAAGAACTAATTTCATTTGGTATGTTTAGGATGTTGTGTTGTAGATTTTATGTTGTAAGATGAAGGCTTAATGGTTCAAAGTGAAGTTGAAATCATGTGGGCTATTTTGGAACCTAATGTGATCTTAATATGGTTTCTTGTATTTTTGAGATTAATGTTGTTAAAGTATGGATTGTTAGTATGGTTTATGAATTTGGAAGAAAAGGAATGTATTGTTGTTGTTCTTATGGCATTTGGAAGTTTCGGGTCTCATTATGTAGTGAATGGGCTGATTTGGCTATTTTTGTCACACCCCAATTTTTGATAGGGTGTGATGGGCACCCGACCCTTACCTAGGGCCGAGCGAACCCTCTGACTATCGTAATACTCGTATTCATATTGGGCCCTTACTTATAGCATGATTACATAATAGAACTTTTCAGGAAACGAATATGCTTTCCGCCTTCTTTATGTCCAACGGTATCTGTAATCGCACGAAATCTGTAATACAACATATATCAACACGTCGGCTTATGGAGCCGCTTACAGACCAACATACTATACACATAACAGCTCTTCAAAGTCTCTAACATAGAACATGGAACCATATCATAGTGCTCTGACTCGGCAGCACTCCGGAGAAAATGGAGCTCGCCAATCCCGTTGGAACACCTTCTGCTAATATCTTCAACTCATCTGGGTGTACACACACGCGGCATGAACGCGGCGTCCACAAGGAGGGACGTCGGTACGAGCAATGTACCGAGTATGTAAGGTATGCAGTAACAAATGTGAAAGGATACAAAACATGAATAGTAACAAGACGACAACATAGGGCATTTCATGAGATAAAAGAGTAACCTGTACATTTGAGTGCCCCTTTGGGCGGAACCAAGCCTGATTAGTCTTTGCGGAACGCGCAGCCCGATCTATATAACATATTGTAAAAGAGGGGTCTGTACGTATGGAACATATCATGTAAAGCTGTAACCTGTACATATGAATGCCTCCGAGGGTGGATGCCAAGCATGCTTATCTCTCCCTTGAAAAACATTTCTTTCATATATATAGAAAATAGAACATTTTATATTGCCGAGGCGTCGGCAGCCGATCCATTTAACCATAAATAAATATATATATATCCCGCGTCCGGGCATCCCGCGTCCGGGATGATATCAAGTCAAGTACGGATACATGTACCGTGTGTATATCCCAGCGTCTATAGCGCTCTGCCCTTTTCCCCATCTTCCCCATATACATATATGTACATATATTTCATACCATAGCATGCAGGAGAGCCCAAAAGAAAAGCTATAGCTCTATCGGAGTAACGTAAGGTCGGTAACCTCCGATTATATTATGGAATAACTTTGGGCGCTTTGCCTCACCTTGAAGGAACTAGGACAATTAGGCGAGACTATCAATGGAGAGCGATATCACGAGAAAACATAAAACAGGATCATAAGGCATCAATTGATATACTTTGGAATCTTTAAAAACAGTCATCATTTATGAATAAAATTGAGAAATCAAGAAATAGCTCAACATTCTCATGTCGTCTTTGAAATCATGAACTTGAAACCTTTAATCATGGAATCATCATCATCATATTCACCATAGGAAAATATTCTCATTTTTTTGACATCATCGTTGTCATTGTAAAACACTTCAGAATTCTTCTCAACAATAGGTCGTCAGAACCAACCAAGGAAAGTCGCGGGGCCCACGGACGAGCGTCAACCCGATCCGGGCCCGCCTATGAAAGTTAAGGATTATTACTGTTATAGAGACTTCTACGAACGTTTCATATGCAATCCGAGACCATATGCGGAAGTTACGGTCGTTCATAGTTTCGGACTCGTTTAGGAACACAATTCTTTTGAAAAACAAAACTTTTGAAAAACAACAAAGTTATGGAAGCATTTATGAAATCGTAATCTAAGAATCATGCCTTTTGAAAAGGGACGAGCCTTAACATACCTTGGCCTTCCTCCCTAGGCTAATCCAAACTTTATGCCTTGGCTTCTCACGATCTACAATCACGTCATTAGATATCGACCATTAGCCACAAGTACTTAAGAATCCAATTCCAAATTAGCACTTTGTCTACAAAAATTTCGGCAGCATTTCCCCTATAAATTCATCGACCCCGAGAATTCAACTCGGCCAAATCAACAACAACCATACCAACAATCATATTACCAACATTAAGAATTAATTCCAAACGCATTCTAACATTAACGATTCCTTTCTACATAGGTCGACAATATTCCATTTATTCAAATAAATTTTGTACATTCAAACCAACACCAATGATCATACGTTCAAATATTATTCCGAGGCCATTCAAACACGATTCAAGAATACCTCGGGCAATCCATAAAATGTTCAATTGTTTCATTCATCATACAATACTACTGAAATCCTCCAAGTTCAACAAGGACAACGACAACACATTTCTACCTTTCAAATTCATGAACTACATCCGCAATCCCATACATTACAACATGACCCTTAAAATTATGAGAGAACATATTAAAATCATATTGACTTCCCAAACAGCCCACAACAATTGCAACACCAACACAAGTCATTAAACCTTCATTTCACAATGTAGAATTCACAATACGACAACCAAATTATATCAAATAAAATTAGTTCATCTCTTCCACACAAACAGCCCCATTCGGTCAGCCCCTCAATACACACAACTTCATGCAAATCCCATGGTTTTATCCATTTCTACACATTACAACAACACCCAACATGCTAAATACAATTAAATCATTATTCCTACACTATATGGCACTTACACGGCCACACACACAACACTATATTTACATGAATTCCATGCATTTCTATACTCCACAACATCCACAAATCATGCATAACATGTGAAAATAAAGATTGAACCTTACCTTCTTCCACCTAGGCTCCCTCGGCTAGAACCATATTCCACAAAAACGAGCGCTTTGCTTGCTCTACCAACTACTCCATGTTAACGAGGGCTTCCCCAATTAGTAGGAAAGCTAGAAGAAACAATTTTTCCATGATCAAAATTGAGGGGCTGGTTTCGGCCAGCCCTCTTCTCTTGGCCGTTTTTCTCCTTCTTTCCTTTTCTTCATATTTCTTGAACTTTCTCAAGTGGAGAATGATGAATGCTTGCTTGAATTAGTCATCCATATATATATATATATATCTATAAAAATGTGCACATGACCATGCACATGCTCCATGTCTTTCTTCTTTTCTTTTCTTTTTCTCAATTCGCTAGAATTTTCTTAAAGATGAAAAATGATAAAAAGGATTATCTTGGTCATCCAATTCCCATATATTTAACTTCCATGTGTCCATGGCCCACATCACTCTAATTTCATGAAACTTTAAAATTTTCCATAATGCGATTTTAGTCCCAAATTTTTCCTTAATGCTTCCTTCCAACAAAATCATAAGCCACTTGTCGTAAAACAAAGTCGGAAAATAGTCTCGCCCATAATTTGTCGCAACTAACTTAAAATATTCCGACGTACGAAATACAGGATATAACAATTTTGTAGATTGTTGGAAGCATTCTTGAATCTTGTTTAAATGGTTTGGATTAGTACTTGAACGTAGGAGCATTGATGTTGGCTTGATCGTATGCGGTTGATTTGAATGAAAGTGGAATATCGTCGAATTGTATAGAAAAGAGTTATTAATGTTAGCATGCGTTTGGAATTACTTATGGATATTGTTATTATGATTGTTGGTATGGTTGTTGTTGATATTGGCCGAGTTGAATTCTCGGGGTGTTGAATTTATAGGGAAAATGCTGCCCAAATTTCTGTAAATAAAGTGCGAGCTTAAAATGGGATTCCGAGGTGCCTACGACTAATGTTTGGTGTCTAATGACGTGTTGTAGATTTTGGGAAGCCGAGACTCGAGTTTGGATTAGCTTAGGAAGCAATCAAGGTATGTAAGGCTTACCTTTCCTTCTTTTGGCATGTCTTAGATATGAGTAAGGTATGATATGTTATGAGCCTTGGGGTAATTCTATTCGAAAAATCCGAACATGTTTATGATTCGTATTCGCTTTGTGATGTTGGCATCCTTAATATGATCAAGCTATGATCCGTATGTCGTTGATATGGTTGGATTTGAAATGCTATGTACACGGTTTGTTAGAAAGAATCTTATGTCTTTTGTATGACTAACTTTCAAAAGTTGCATAAAAGTTGGTTTTTAAAAACGATCTTGTTCCTAAACAATTCCAAAAACTACGAACGTCCGTAACTTTCACAAACAGAACCGGATGGCCTTGATATGCTCAAAAATGACTCCATGATGTATGATGACTATGTTTTCCATGGGCGGGCCCGACTTGAGTCGACACACCTCCGTGGGCCCCGCGACTTTCCTTTGTGTAGTACTAACGACTTTTTGAAAAGCACTTAATATGACTACCTTTTCGACCCCTGAGCATGATTATATATTTGTTTGTTGAGTCTGAAATTTTGATTCGTATACTTATGATTCCGATACGTGATTATGACTTCTGAAGTTCGGTTTGATGTGTTCCCGGGTGGTATTCGGAAGAAAATCTGATTTGACTACTGTTGTGGCTTATAAACGATGATTCGTTTTGATTAACCTATTAAGTCTCTGAAAATATTTTAAACTATATTTGGTTACTCACGATTCTGTTCGTGTGTTCTGTTGTTACATTTGCCACTGGGTTCCTGGCCGCGGTATGTGTATATGTGATGTTACCGCTGGGTTCCTGGCCGCGGTATGTGTATATGTGATGTTACCACTGGGTTCCTGGCTGCGGTATATGTGTATATGTGATGTTACCGCTGGGTTCCTGGCCGCGATATATGTGTATATGTGATATTACCGCTGGGTTCCTGACCGCAGTATGTGTATATGTGATATTACCGCTGGGTTCCTGGCCGCAGTATGTGGGTATGTGTGTATGTGTGATATTGACCGCGGTATGGTGTATATGTGGTATGTGATATGTGATGATTTGATGATATGATATGTGATGATCTGATGATACAATATGATATGTGATATGATGTGTGATAATATGACGGTACGTTTATGATTATTATGTTATATTATTTATGGATCGGGCCGTACGTTCCTCGGCATTCGGATAATGTCAGCTCATATGATGTGTTTGATTTTCCGTATGTATGAGACAGAAATGTTTTTCAAAAGAAAGCGAAGCATTTTTGCATTCTGATTATCATAATTGTCTTTTGTATCTCTTAGGTATGATTTGTATGTCAGATGCAAGCACTTTGGTACTCTGGGTATTGTGCTCACGTTCTGTACTCCTTATTCGGTTATGACTTCGTTTCTGTATGCCATGCTTTATATGCTCAGTACATATTCCGTACTGATCCCCTTTCTTCGAAATTTGCGTTTCATGCAATCGCGCGCGGTACCCGCGGATGAGTAGATGATGTTAGCGGAGGACGTTCCGAGTTTGGATTGGCGAGCTCCATTTCCTCCCGGAGTTCCGCCGAGTACGAGAGTGCGTTTGTATGGTATACGAGATGTTGGTAGAACTTTCGTACGTGTCGTGTGTGTGATACGTCAATTTTGTAGCGGAGGTGCCGTAAGCGCTATGTATTATTATACATTATGCTGCGTATTTGTTTGTAATCGGCTATGTAAGCCGATAGATCGGTACGTATTATGTTACGGATTCGTTAGACTACGGATTTTATTTGATTTGAAAAAGATGAAAGGCATGATGTTTTGAAAAATTTTCATTACGTACTTATGTCATGTTTTGCGGGCCGGTATGATTATGTGTATTACGAAAGTCGGCGGGTTCGCTCGGCCCTAGGTAAGGGTCGGGTGCCCATCATGCCCTATCGGAAATTAGGGTGTGACATCCCGCTACGATTCCCCCAGAGTGTTTGACCTCCCGGCAGGAGGTGGGGCCCAGCAGGAGGAGCCTTAGTTACTCTATCGAGGCCGGACCCCTCGGAGGATCCGAACCATTCCTCCGAGAATTTAGGATATCCGGGGAGAAGCGGTCCTGAAGCCGTACCCGTGGCCGCGGGGAGCACATGTTAGGCGGCTTCCTCGGTGAGTGTTGCGTTATTCCGCCCACGTCGGTCATCGGTAAACCGAGGAGTTGCCGATTATCTACATATCCCGGATTCGAGATGAGGGGAAAACGATGAAGGTCGGACGAGTAGATGGCGAACGACGATGACGGCGACCTTCACCTTCCTAGATCGCCGGATCGGACTAGGGCGATCGATTACGGGTACATAAGATTTTATCTAAATTCCTAGGTATGGGCATACTATTGATTGTTACCTAATAAGGCAAGGAAATCAAAGGGGTCAACCACCGTATTTATGAGTAACGGTGACTAAGGCATTCTTATCCCCGGGAATTTTGAAATCTAAGATAGAAAAATAGTGGTACATACGGGTGAAAGTTGGATAGCAAGGGAACATAACGAGAAATGATGTATACGGAATGGCAAATCGACCATCTTATGGGTAGTTTTGTAAGTATAGTAAGGAAATAGATTGAATGTATATATCCCGGTGAGTCCGGGGT
>NW_026726076.1:0-91021 GCF_029784015.1 Lycium ferocissimum
GTCCTTGAATAAATGAAGAAATGTATCAGCTTCTTTTCTTCATGGAGTAAGAGTAACTTCCAAAAGACAAAATCTAATACTATCTTGATTTTCACCTTCCTTTTGTTTAACTTTACTCCTACTAATTCAGAAGATAAATTCTCCCACTTCACTTATAGCCTCATCTATTTTCCTTTCCAAAAATCAAAATAGTAGAATCCAGAAACTGCCATGCTCAGTAAATTGTCACGAGGACATGTGTACCTCATGCAAACTATGGTTTGTTAAACGAGTCATTTTTCTTGAAAATGTTAGACGAAAAACTCTCTTTTTTTCGGATAAAAACTATTATAGGTCTCAATAGTGACAGCATAATAAATGTCCGGGGGACAGAACCAATAGACCAATCAATGGTGGTCTATCGGAAACAAGATTCAGTAGCAACAAGCCCGGTATACTCTATACTAATATGTGTAGGTTCCCATAATCCGAGTGAGATTTTCATAGCGCAAAAGCAGATATGGTCCGGTCCGGAATTACCTTATTCCTGTATGTATTGGTTATGTTCCTTATATTTTGTTACTATCTCCCAAAAAAGACATTAAAGTATAAAAGGATGTAAAAGATCAGCCTTTAAATTTTATGTTAATTAACTGGACTAAGTTCCATCCACCACTATATAGAACACATTCATGACTGTTAACCAAAGGAGAAATAACTAAAGTGTACAATTATTAGAGAAAAGTTAAGCTAATTAAAGATGCAATCTTTTCATTTCATCATATTTTTATGGGATAGTGTAAAGCGATCAAGTGACAAAGAAACGTTATACACCACGAAAGACATGCAAAGCAGCCCTTGCACAAAGCCGACATTACAAAAATGACATAATCACAGAATTCAAGACTCAAACTAAATGCACATATTACATATATTATAGATTTTCATGTTTAGAGAGTAATAAAAAGAGGAGAAATAAATTACAGGAAGATCAGGGATGTAATCAGTCAAGTGAGGAACATCTTCAAGTACGTAGCCATATTCTCCATTCACCACCTTCATTTGGTACTTACTCTCTGTACCCATCCTTCCTAAAACAATTACACTTCAATGCCAACTCAAAAGGGTGTCTAAATAAAAGTTCAAAGTTTGTATTTTTTTACCAGAAGAAAAAAGATTGGGTTTTTTTGGTTCTTGAAAGAATGAAAAAAAAATGGAGTAGTTAGTAGTAAGTGCGAAAAAGAAGGTATAAAAAGAGTAACGTGAATTGAGGATTGGTTAGTTATTCACCAAGTTATAAAGTCTTATATATATTTAAAAAGGAAAAAGAGAGCGAGTCAGAATGTTGAAATGAGAGAGACAAACCAGAATGCTACGCCGATGGTATTGGAAAAAATGTGGTGGCTTCAAACTTCTAGAATTCTGCTAGTATGCTTTTAGTTTCCAGACAAAAAAACTACACATGTGATGTGATGTTTCATAATTATATATATTGAGAATGAGAATATTTTTTGTTTCTCATTTGGACTTCATATTCATTGAAAAATCCCTTAATTAGAATCTTTGCGTCACATAAGGTCTATTTAAAATAAAAATAAAACAATCTTCCTATTGAAAAGAAATTCCATATTAAAGATTTGGATTTGAAACTTCTATCAAGGGTGAAAGGTCTTATTTAGGAGAGAATCAAAATTTAAATTTTATGGATTTAATATTTAAGATTTTTAGTATTGAATCTAATTTTAGTTTTAAAATTATAAGTTCAAACCTACTATTTGTTGCAATTTTAATGAATCTTTATACATAAAATTTATATTTCATGTCGAATTTACTGCGTTCAGACGAATCGAATTTTGCAATAGTACATCCGCTTATAATCCTATTCATCACACCATAATCCCGAAAGATAAAAAAATATTTTTTGGGCCTTCACTATTTTATTAATTTTTAATTTCGTCTATTTTATTGACTACTGCACTGCATGGATTGAAGATTGGCGTCCACTTTTGACATACAAAAATGATGGGGCAATTTGCAGGATTGGCCCTTCGCTGGGGTGGTCTTTAATTTTTACGCCTCAAAATGGGGGTCTTTAAATTCTGTCCTTCAGCGGAATTTACGTGGCAACGACAATTGCGTGGGGCACTGCTGTGCGAGCGTAAATTTTGTCTTGCGATTTTTCTTGAGTTGAGGTCATAACAATCTCGGAGTATTAGATGAGGGTAAAGCTTAAAGCACTAGCGATTTGAAGGGTAAAAATTAAAAATGGCCCCAAATGAAGGGCAATCCGCGCAAAAAAAAGAAAATGATGTACTTTTAAGAGCGGTGTATGGAACTTTCCCCTAGGAAGAAAAAAAAAAAAAAAGCAAGGTCAAATCGAATTGCCAAATAAATTCAAAGCAGAAAAATTCAAATCCATGTAATAATAACACTACTCTTTTTTCAGATGTCATTTTCAGAAAAATGTATTCCACATGTTAGTTTCTAGAGTTTGATTACCGGAAAAATGTTATTGTTTCAAAGGGAAAAATGATACTTATGGGAACAACTAATTTAATTTATGACTAATTTAACTTTTAACTTTATATTACTTGCTCCAACTAATAATTTATCATTATTGTTAATCTTTATGAATTAAAAAAATTCATCAAAACACTCACCAATCTGCTAATATACATATCTGGCAATAACTCACGGCACAGAATGTCAAGAAGGATATGATAAAGAGCCTAATCATGACTATTCATGAGTTAATTTTAGTGATCATGAAAGCGAGAACAATTTCATCGGTTTCAGGATTTGAAGATGTAAAAATTCAATAGGAGTGTGAGTGTCATTCATAAAAAGCTTCATAACGAGGTGACGGTTCTTTGATAAAAAATAATTCTAAATTAACTTCAGTGTAGAAATTTTAGATCGAGAGAATGTATGTAGGGGTGTCAATGGCTTTTTAAGAATCTATATAACTGACCGAACCGTAGTGAATCGATTTTTAGATTTCTGTTAATAAGATAACAGATTTTTATATAAATTTATAACCATACGAAATAATTAGGTAGGTTTTTAATTTTATAAAAATAAAAAACCAGCGTGACCTAACTAACCGTAACAAGACTCAAGTGATTCAAAATTTAAACCAACTTTAATATTCTTAGCATTTAACAGTTGTAATTTTTAAATGAGTTTAAACATATTATTTTTGTTCTTGACGTATGTAAGATAAAGAAAATATAGATTTGAAGGCTCACCGCTAAAGCGGCCAAAGATGTAAACGTTATGAGCAATGAATTATATTATTAGCAATAATTCTAAAAAGAAAATGGCCTTGGCCGAATGAATGAGAAGGAGAATAAATATGTGAGATTCTTCTCTTACAAATGTTCTTGAAAGGTAAAGGAAGCCAACCCCTCCAAAGGAGGGGGGTGCCCCATATTTATAGTGCTGCCCCCATGGGCTTCGTACAATGTGAACTAAATAAAATAATAATAACGAGGACAGCTCTGAACGGATTTGGTGGGATTAGACTGACGGCGCCGTCTGACACACGCATGGTTGGTGGCTGCCCATGGCAGGACCGCTGCGACGCGTGGCTCACGTGCAACGGCATGCGGGACCAACGACCACACGGACCAACGGCTACACCGGAACAACGGCTATGCGGACCGGACAACGGCCAACGGAACAACGGCTATGGAACAACTACGGATCAACGGCCATGCGGATCAACGGCCAACCGGACAACGGCCATACGGACCAACGATACGGACCAGGTGGTGGACCAAATGGTCTTCTTGCTCAGCTCCGGTCTAGGCGCCCCTCCGGTTCAGTTCGAATGTCATCGGGCACGTTCCTCTCTTCTTTCCCTCGGTCCTCATTTCATCGGTTTACGTTATATCCGGTATTGACCGTATACAGATAGCCCCTCACTCCTCGTTATGCTGATCCATCGGGGTAACGGGGAGTGAATAACCTTAGAAACCGGTGACTCGGCCAGCTCGTTCTTATCCTCACATTTTGGCGGGAATGACTACGTAACGCCTCTGCCAACCGCCTTTTGCACGTCATGATAAGTCGCCTCTCATTAATGATGGGGACACGCGGCGCTATTCGATTGGTTACCCTCGGTAACCGTTCCCCTTCCTCGCCTATATAAGGCCCATTACCTATTCATTTACCATTTTCACACTCTGTTTCTCTTCAGCCTCCTCTCTTCTCTACATTCATTTACATTCCCATAAATCGCTATCTGCTGCATTCGACTTGCTGTTTGACTCACCAACTCGAAATCAGTGCAAAAGAGTTGGTTTCGCCAATTGTCTTGGTTCGGGTGCTGCTGTTTCGTCATTTCTGAATTACCAGTTCCTTCACTTCCTTTTTCGCTTTTCCACCCTTCTCCCTTCGTACTTTCGAGATGTCTGAGTCCACTTCTCACGAAGTTCTACCGATGTCACCCCCGGGATCCGGTCCCGCATCCCCGGCTAAAATCGAGCTTGCGGTTTCGGATATTATTCCGGCCAAATTCAACTTTAACAAAGACCTTGAGGTCGATAAGCCTTCCTCGGTTTCGGACAGGGGATACGACGTGAATCGATATCCTTCATCGATCACCGAGGAGAAGCTCGACGTGGTCCGGGCCGACTGCGGGTGGGACACCCGCCCGGTGAGGGTTTTCGCACCTGGCCCGGACGAATCTGTTACCGACTACCGAGAGGGATTTTTGTACGTGTACACTTATCCTTTTACCCTCAAAACCGACCCTCCGATTGATCCGGTCATCCTCGATATGTGCCGGACCTACGGGGTGACTCTGGCACAGATCGGCCCGATCGTTTGGAGGGTCGTTGCCTGCCTCCGGTTACTCGCCAATAACGCTGAGAAGGAATTTTCGCTGAGCCACTTAATACGCCTGTATTCCCCAAGGATCTTCCGGGGCGGCGTGATTAAACTTGTCAAGCGCAGTCGGAATCCGTTCTTCTCGAAGATGGACGAAGACCGGGATAGGGGCTGGCTAGAGAGGTACGTCCGAGTGAAAACCGAGGACATCATACCTGCCGACTACAGGCCCTTTCCGGAGGAATGGAACAATAAGCGTAAGCTCGAATTTTTGGGCAATCGTTCTTACGCATTTAGTTGTTTTTTATTCATTCTTTGATCTTGTCGACTCATTGCCTTCTCTTTTCCTTTACTCAGCCAACGGATACGTACCTCCCGTCATCCGCGATCTGAGCGAATGGGTTCCGCGCTCCTCCGCCAGCACCCCTACGAGAATCGGACATGGGCCCATCTGTCTCGTGGCCGGTGGGTGGCGCAAAACCACGGTAATATGTTTATTCCATTACGTGTTTGTTGTGCTCCCTACTGCCCGTGGCCCTTTGAATTCACTATCTCCGTCATTGCTTTTGCCTTTCAGGTTTGCCCAAGGGTTCGGTGGCCTCGAGGCCAGAACCGGGAACCGCTTGTCCTGCACCGTCATCCGGGTTCGACACGGCGGGTTCTTCCCGTGTCCTTGACGATGCCGCCAAAAGAAAGAGGACCTCCGAGAAGGCGCCGACAACAAAAAGGAAGAAAGCACGGAGTGTTGCCCGGTCATCGAGGGAGGAGGCCGAGCCCGACATCGTCGTTCGGAGGGTCGGCTCGGTCCCTTCTGTGGCCCCAATTCCGGAGGAGGCGGCCTCCGTTCAGCCCATTCCTTCTATCGGCGAAGGCCCGTTGGTTCCTGCCCCACACTCAGGTGCGGAAGAAATACTTTCACCGGTCCCTCTTCGGTCGATTGACTTTGTCGACATTTCAGGTGAAACTTCTTCGGAAGATACTCCCCTGCAAAGGAAAAGATCCGGGGAAGCGGTCGCTGTTAAGGCAGGTGAAAAGGCAGCCGGAGAACCGGAGATCGAAGCCCCCACAGGTGTTCGTCCATCTCCCGGGTACGAACCTGCCGTGACTGCGGAGCCCCCGGCCTTTGCCGAAAGCACTGAGGCCGCTCCAAGTTCATCCACTCCGGCTCAACGTGTGGATGACTTTGATGACATGTTCTCGGGGACTCCTCCGGCTTCTTGCGAAGCAGCAGGCTTCGGTCACCTCCCTATTCCCCGGGCCACTAGGCCGGCCAACCGAGCATCCGAATCTGGTGCCAGGGATAGTTTGGTCAATGTTTTCCCGGCTCCGAGCGTGGATCCTCGGAGAACCCGATCAGCGGTAGTCACTGTCCCCGAAGACTTTAGCTTCTTATCACGCCCAGTGGGCGTAGCGAGCTATTTGCGCCCTCTCGTTTCGGATTCGGACAAACGCAAAATGGCCGGGGTCACTTGGCAGTGCCTTATCAACGAGGGTATGCACGCAGGCAACCGGGTAAGGTCCTTAACCACCCTTGTAAATTTTATTCTCAGAATGCCATCCCTTCTTCGCCTAAGTCCTTTGGTTTGTCTTATCTGCAGAGTGTGGTGCTGGTTAACGAGGCCTTCATTCGTGCCCAACACGAGATAGACGATCTCCGGGGCCAACTCGATGCCCAGGGCCGGGAGACGGAGAAATATCAACACCTTCTTCAGGAGAAGGAGGGAGAGTTGAGCCGGGTGGCCGTGCTAGCCAATCTTCGCCCCGAGCTCGATGCGGTTAAGGAGGAGAACCGTCGTTTGGCGAGCGACCTGGCCGCCATGACCGACTATAATCGGAGTCTCGAGGCCGACAAGATCGCCCTTAGCCGGGATAAAACCCAATTCTCTACGCGGTTGGATGAACTTGAGGCCACGGTTTCCCGGCTTCGGGGAGAGCTGGACTTGGTGAAGGCTGACGCTGCGGGCTTGCTCGAGAGGAACCGGCAGCTCGAGTCTGAGGCTGCCTTGTTCAACGAGCGCAGCAGGATTTTTGAGGAAAAGGCCGAGGAGCGGGCCCGGATATGTGAAGGTATTAGAACCGAACTCGAGGGGTCGAATAAAGCTAATGACAGCCTTAAGGCCGAGTTGGATGCGGCCAACCATGTGAAAGATGACCTCGAAAGAAACCGGGCTCATTTGGGAGCCAAACTGGCCAAGGCCGAGGCCGATTTGGAGGAAGCATGGAGAAGTGTGGAGGCGGCCGAGGCTCATACCGCTATTGTCGCCGAGTATGAGAAGTGGAAGTCTCGGCGCCTCACCCTCGAGCAAGTTGAGCACGGCCTCGAGAACCTTCCGCCTGATACTAGAAGCCAAAGGAATGGAGGAGAAGGCCAACCGCGCTCTCGGGTCCGAGTCAGATGACTCCGAGCGGACCGAGTCCGAACATTCATCCTCCTCTAGCCATGCCGGATAGTGTAGAGCCATTACTTTGGCATCTATCTTTTTATTTTCCATTTTCGTAGAACTTTCATTTTTCTTTTTCTTGATGTAAAGAACATCCGTTGTATATAAATGAAAAGTGTATCTTTCCAGCTTCTTCGTTTGAATGTTCGTCATTATCTTTACTGCGATTGTTGGTCCGTTTTCATGATAAGGTGACTCGTGGTCACCGATTCATCATGCTTGTTCGGTTTTTACCCGACTCTTCGAGAGTTCGGTCGTCTCCGAATTTCGAGGACCGTTTCACTAGAGTCGACATTTTACTTCGGCTTTGTTTTGGGGCCGGTGCCTTCTCAGCCTTGGCTAACAGAGTGGCAGCCCCGTTTGGGGGTCTTATTGAGTTTTGGGCCGATTGCCTTTACTATCCGGCAGAGTGCAATTTAAAGGGAAGTTGTTAACTTTGACAGCTATTGACAACTTTATTTTTGTAAAACGTTTGTACATATGAGAGTTTTGACTCTTTCTTCTTTTGCCGTAGCAAGTAAAAATGGGACACGATTCATTATGATCGTTTGGTCCTTACATTGGAAGTAAAAATGGGACACGATTCATTATGATCGTTTGGTCCTTACATTGGAGGCTATGGCCGGTGGCCGGGCCTTATTTTGCCGTAGCAAATTTTGGATCTTCCTGTCCACTTTAATCGGTGTCGTCGTCGGTGTGGGCACGGTAAGCCTTGAGGCCGGGTGAGTGCTGTTATTTTCCTCCGGGTGAGTGCTCGTTTTGCCCTTCATACTTGTTCAGTAACACGTTGTACTTGTTGCCTCGTTAAAAACCTTGTCGGAAAACCCTTTTCGGGACAAAACCGTACTAAGGAAAAGAGTGCAACACGTGTTTTCAGGCCTAGATTCTATTTTCCATCCGTTCTCGACTTCCTGCAAAAATGAGAAAGGTTAATGAGAGAGTACGGCTCATACCTTAGCAGTAGTATCTCTTTAGGTGAGCCACGTTCCAGTTGTTGCGTAGTCGTTGGCCGTCCATTGATTCTAACTGGTACGATCCTTTGCCCGTTATACCGGTCACCTTGTACGGGCCTTCCCAATTCGGACCCAGCTTCCCCTCGTTGGGGTTTTTGGTGTGCAAGGTGACCTTTCGAAGCACTAAGTCCCCCACTTGGAAATGCCGAAAGCTGGATCTCCGGTTGTAGTATCTTTCCATTCTTTGTTTTTGGGCCGCTATGCGAATAGACGCGCATTCGCGTAGTTCATCCGCGAGGTCAAGTTTCACGGCCATGGCTTCCTCGTTTGACTCCCCGGTGGAGTACCTGAAACGGAGAGTCGGTTCACCGACCTCTACGGGGATAAGAGCTTCGGCCCCGTAAACCAACGAGAATGGAGTTTCACCGGTGCTTGACTTGGATGTGGTCCTGTAGGCCCACAGCACCTCCGGCAATACGTCTTTCCAACGGTGCTTCGACGCTTCGAGCCTCTTCCTCAGACTTTGGATTATTGTTTTGTTCGTGGATTCTGCCTGTCCGTTCGCGCATGGGTGATACGGGGTTGATACGATTTTCTTGATCTTCAATCCTTCGAGGAAACTGTTGACCTTGCTGCCCACGAACTGAGGGCCGTTATCACAAGTTATCTCGGCGGGGATGCCGAAACGGCAGATGATGTGATCCCATATGAAGTCGATCACTTCCTTCTCTCTTATCTTTTCGAAGGCCTGTGCTTCAACCCATTTAGAAAAATAGTCAGTCATAAACAGAATGAAACGGGCCTTACCTGGCGCTTGGGGTAGCGGGCCCACGATGTCCATTCCCCACTTCATGAAAGGCCAGGGTGAGATGACCGAGTGCAGCTGCTCGCCGGGCCGATGGATCATCGGGGCATGTTTCTGACAGCCCTCACATTTTCGGACAAAATTTCTCGCGTCCTCGTCCATCCGATTCCAGTAGTAACCGGCCCTGACTATTTTTCGTACCAAAGCCTCTGCACCGGAGTGGTTGCCGCAGGTTCCCTCGTGTATCTCTCTCATCACGTACTCCGTTTCGCCCGGCCCCAAACATTTGGCCAGGGGTCCGAGGAAGGAGCGTCGATACAACTGGTCATCCACTAAGCAAAAGCGTGCAGCCTTGGTCCGTAGCGATCGCGATTCTTTTGGGTCCTTCGGGAGCTTACCATCGCGCAAGTAGTCGATGTACCGGTTGCGCCAATCCCAGGTCAAGCCCATCGTACATATTTCAGCGCGCCCGGTCTCTATGGCCGTGTTTGTCAGGTGTACTGTTGAGCCGAGGTTGACTTCCTCCCCATTGACCGAGGATCCTAAATTTGCCAAGGCGTCGGCCTCACTGTTCTGCTCCCTCGGTATGTGCTGCACGGTCCATTCTCTAAATCTGTGAAGTACCACTTGGGCTTTCTCGAGGTACCCTGCGCATCCGTTCGTCCTTGACCTCGAAAACACCATTCACCTGGTTTGCGACCAAGAGCGAGTCGCATCGAGCCTCGATGAATTCGGCTCCCATGCTTCGAGCCAACTCCAAACCTGCAATCATAGCCTCATACTCGGCTTCATTGTTAGTCAATTTAGCAGTTCTAATCGACTGTCGAATGATATCCCCGGCCGGACTTTTGAGGACGATTCCCAGCCCGGAACCTTTAAGGTTCGAGGCCCCGTCCGTATGTAGAGTCCAAATGCCTGTGGTTTCTCCCGAGGTCAGCAGGAGTTCCTTCTCGACCTCGGGGACCATAGCTGGGGCAAAGTCGGCCACGAAGTCGGCCAAGACTTGGGATTTGATGGCCGTTCGGGGTTTATACTCGATATCGTAGCCGCTAATTTCTACAGCCCATTTTGTTAACCTACCGGACAGCTCTGGTTTATGCATGATATTTTTCAAAGGGTAAGTGGTCACAACACGTATAGGGTGGCATTGAAAATAAGGTTTGAGTTTTCTGGAGGCGCTTACCAATGCTAACGCCAATTTTTCCAAATGAGGATACCGGGTTTCTGCATCCGCCAAAGTTCTACTCACATAATAGACAGGGAATTGCGTACCTGATTCCTCTCGGACCAAAACGCCACTTACCGCTACTCCGGAGACAGCTAGGTAGAGGAAAAGCGGCTCGTCGGCCTTCGGTGTGTGCAGCAACGGGGGGCTGGTCAAATACCTTTTCAGCTCTCGTAGAGCCTCTTGACACTCCGGTGTCCAAACGAAGTCGTTCTTCTTTCTGAGCAAAGAGAAGAAACGGTGGCATTTGTCGGAGGACCTCGATATGAAGCGACTCAGTGCCGCTATTCTCCCGGTGAGCCTTTGTACCCCTTTTATGCTGTTCACGACCTCAATGTCCTCGATGGCTTTGATTTTGTCCGGGTTGATTTCGATCCCCCGGTTCGATACCATGAAGCCCAAAAATTTGCCGGACCTCACCCCGAAGGCGCACTTCTCCGGGTTAAGCTTCATGTTGTATCTGCGGAGCACATCGAAGGTTTCCTGCAAATGCTTTAGATGGTCCTCTGTTTCCAGGGACTTAACAACCATATCGTCAATATAAACTTCCACCGTTTTTCCTATATGTTCTTCGAACATTTCGTTAACTAGGCGTTGGTAAGTTGCACCGGCATTTTTTAATCCGAAAGGCATGACGTTATAACGATGTAAGTCCCATATCGGGTTATGAAGGATGTTTTCTCTTGATCCTCCGGGTGCATCGGATTTGGTTATACCCGGAGTAAGCGTCGAGAAAACTTAACATTTCATGCCCGGCCGTGGCATCGATCATTCTATCGATGTGCGGCAGCGGGAATGAATCCTTCGGGCACGCCTTGTTTAAATCTTTATAATCGACACACATCCGAAATTTATTACCTTTTTTGGGCACCACCACCACATTAGCAAGCCAATCCGGATATCTCACCTCCCGGATGGAACCCATATTTAAAAGCTTTGTTACCTCGTCTTTGATGAAGGCATGCTTTGACTCCGACATGGGCCTCCTTTTTTGCTTCACCGGGGAGAACTTACCGTCCAAGCTTAGTTTGTGTGAAGCCACTTCTGGTGATATACCTGTCATATCTATATGCGACCATGCAAAGCAATCGGCGTTAGCTCGAAGAAACTCAATTAATTTGTGCCTGAGCTCCGGGGTAAGCCCCGTGCCCAGGTATACCTTTCTGTCTGGTAGGAACTCGAACAGAATGATCTGCTCCAGCTCCTCTATGGTCGACTTGGTTGCGTCCGAGTCGTCTGGCGTGACAAAGGATCGGGGCATCCCGAAGTCATCCTCTCCGTACTCCGGATCCGCCCCGATATTCTTTGATTGCTATTGGGGGGCTCCCTCTCCGGTTACACCCTTTTTTTCTTGAGCCGGTTCCTCAGGCCGGGGCGCTGATTCCTCTACAGCGAACATCTCCTTTGCTGCGGGCTGCTCACCGCGGATGGTTTTCACTCCCTCCAAGGTGGGGAATTTCAGCATTTGATGCAATGTTGAAGGCACCGCCCTCATGCTATGTATCCAGGGTCTGCCCAATAACGCATTATACTTCATGTCCCCTTCGATCACGTAGAACAGGGTCTGTTGAATGGTGGCCTCAATGTTTACGGGCAGTGAGATCTCCCCTTTTGTGGTTTCGCTCGCCATGTTGAACCCGCTGAGTACCGGGTTGCGGTACGATTCGATCGAGCGATGTCCTAACTGTTCGACCACTCTCCATCGAATTATGTTGGCTGAGCTACCTGGATCAATCAAGATACGTTTAACCATAGTCTTAAAGATAAGTACAGAAATTACCAACGCGTCATTGTGCGGTTGAATGACGCCCTCTGCGTCCGCGTCGTCGAAGGAGATGGAGGCTCCGGATAAATGATCTCGGGTACGCTTTTCCCGAACAACGGAGATCTTTGTCCGCTTCATTACCGGACATCTAGGGACGTCAATCCCCCCGACTATCATATTGATCACATGCTGGTGTTCGACTGGTTCGATCCTTCGATGAACTTCTCTCTCCTTATAATGGCTTTTGGCTCGTTCACTCAATAGGTCTCGGAGGTGGCCGTTTTTCAACAACCGGGCTACCTCTTCTCTCAACTGGCGGCAATCCTCAGTTTTATGACCGTGGGTTCCGTGATATTCACAAACCATGCTCGGATCCCGTTGCCCGGGATCTGTCCTTAGTGGCTTCGGCCACCGAACATCCGAAACACGACCGATGGCCGAGACGAGATCCGAGGTACTGACGTTGAAGTTGTACTCCGAAATTCTTGGAGGACCTTTATTGCTGGCTGAACTCCCGGTATCGCTTCTGAACGAGGGCCCCCGGCTGTTCAGCGGACGTGTGTCCATTCTGCTACTTCGACCGGAGAGGCGGCTCGGGCCTTCCCTCGATTTTTCCGTCTTGAAATTTGGTCGCTCCGGGTGCGAGTATGGCCGAAACCTTTCTCTAGTCGATTCGGACTTCGCTTCGTAACCCTTCCTCGGTTTCTCGAAGCTTCCGTTCATTTTTGACCTTACCGGAGAGAGCTCGAGCTGGTCATCCTCTACCCGAATCTTCGACTCATACCGATTGTGGACATCGGCCCATGTTACGGCCTCGTATTCCAGCAAGTTTTCCTTCAACTTGGCCGAGGCAACCGAGCTTAGCATATTGAGCCCCTTTGTGAAAGCCTGTGCGGCCCATTCTTCTGGCACCGGGGGTAATTCCATCCGTTCCCTCTGGAACCGGGAGACGAACTCCCTTAGTAACTCATCGTCCCTTTGCGTAATCCGGAAGATGTCGGCCTTACGGGCCTGCACCTTGATGGCACCGGCATGGGCCTTTACGAAGGCGTCAGCCAGCATTTCGAACGACGTGATCGAGTGCTCGGGTAGATGGTCATACCACGTCAGCGCTCCCTTCGACAGAGTTTCTCCAAACTTTTTCAGCAATACCGACTCAATTTCGTCTTCTTCCATATCATTGCCCTTTATGGCGCAGGTATATGAGGTCACGTGCTCGTGCGGGTCCGTGGTGCCGTCGTATTTCTGTATGTCAGGCATTTTGAACCTCTTTGGGATCAGTTTTGGGGCCGCACTCGGTGGGAAAGGCCTTTGAATGTACCTTTTCGAATTCGGCCCCTTCAGCAAAGGCGGGGCCCCCGGTATCTGGTCCACCCGAGAGTTATATGTCTCAACCTTCTTCTCGGTCGAATCCACCCGTTTTGCCAAAGTCTCAAGCATCTTTAGGACCTCGGTGGAGGAACCGGCCCCAGAATCATTGCTCTCGACCACCCGCGGCTCATTCCTTCCGCTCTCCAATGTACCCTTGGCCTTTTCCGGCCCAACTTCCCCTTGTCCGCCTTGCAACCGGGCAATCGCCATTCCTTGCTCGGCAATTGCTGCTCTTTGTTCCTGCAACATCTCGAAAATCAGACGCAAATTAATGCCGTCATTCGGTGCCTCCGGTTCCTTCCGGCTTTGGGTCCGAGACAATGTAACGGAGTTATGAGTTCTTAGAGGATCAGTGGCCGGTAGGGCGGCATTCTCTTGATCCACGGTGTTTTGCCGATTGAGCCCCTCCCTCGAGTCAACGGGGTTCGGGTCGGCAGGATTCGGCGGCCCCGTCGTTCGCTGCCCTCATTTTCTGCCACAATTTCGGTGTTGTTAACGTGACCGGATTGCCCGACGTCAGCCATAGATTTGTTTTTGACGAGACGAACGAGGGGTTACGGTTTAAATGAGTTTGATAAGAATCAAGACTAAGAACTATTATCCTAGCCCCACGGTGGGCGCCAAACTGTTTACCCCGGTATCGGATAACCAATTGAATTTGTGAATGGGTATAGGATATGTGCTTTGTTCTTGACGTATGTAAGCTAAAGAAAATATAGATTTGAAGGCTCACCGCTAAAGCAGCCAAAGATGTAAACGTTATGAGCAATGAATTATATTATTAGCAATAATTCTAAAAAGAAAATGGCCTTGGCCGAATGAATGAGAAGGAGAATAAATATGTGAGATTCTTCTCTTACAAATGTTCTTGAAAGGTAAAGGGAGCCAACCTCTCCAAAGGAGGGGGTGCCCCATATTTATAGTCTTTGCCCCCATGGGCTTCGTACAATGTGAACTAAATAAAATAATAATAACGAGGACAGCTACGAACGGATTTGGTGGGATTAGGCCCGGCGGCGCCGTCGACACACGCATGGTTGGTGGGCGCCCGGCGGGGACGCTGCGACGCGTGGCTCGCTGCAACGGCATGTGCGGACCAACGACCACACGGTCCAACGGCTACACCGGAACAACGGCTATGCGGACCAACTGCTAAACCGGAACAACGGCCATACGGATCAACGGCTATACCGGACCAACTGCTAAACCGGAACAACGGCCATACGGACCAACGATAAAGGTGGTGGACCAAATGGTCTTCTTGCTCAGCTCCGGTCTAGGCGCCCCTCCGGTTCAGTTCGAATGTCATCGGGCACGTTCCTCTCTTCTTCCAATGTTAAAAATTTAAACTTCGTATTGATGTGAAATGCTTTTGTACCTCGGTAGGATATATCTAATAGTAGGATAGTATTTACATGAATTTTGAAAAATATAACTCATACAAGTTGTATATACTCCTTATATCCACAAGACATCATATTACCACCACATTGGACATTGAAATATATACCCCTCGTTACGTCCAAATATCCAACTTTTTGGTTCAAATATGCTTCGTTAAAGTTGTCCAAGTTAAATCCAACATTTCATTTAATGAGGTGGATGCCACGTGGAAGGGTCATTTTACCCCTCCCCCTCCACCGTGCCTCTCTCAGTGGAATCTCCGACCACGTTCCGATGACGGTTTGACGTTGTCGGCAGAATGAAATTTTTTTCGTTTCCAAGGATGTAAACAATAAATGAGTTTGGAAGGGTCAATTCCAGTTGTCGAATAGAGGGGAAGCGGCGGAGGCGGTGGCTTGTGATAGCGCCGCCATAGCGGTAGAGTAGTTAATGCACGAATCATCCAACGGTTTCTTCTTATTGTTGCTCTTTCCCATAATCCGTGCTCAAAGGGTGCCCTCTCTGTTGTTCATCCAAGCTCTTCAAATCAATTTGATCAGCTCTCACAAACCCATCACACCCCTTCGGCCCTTCTCCATTTCTTTTTCTATTTACTGCATTCAAATTGATGGATTTTTGGGCAAATACACCCCTGTACTATGGGAAAAGGTTTAAATATACCCTTCGTTATACTTTGGGTCTAAATATACCCCTACCGTTATACTATAGGTTCAAATATACCCCTCCTGCGGTAAAGTTGTCCAAGGTGGACATCCAATCCTATGTGGCACTGACATTTGGTGAGGTGGATGCCACATGGCATGCCATCTCAGCACACCTAACCCATCTTACCCCTTCCCCCTATTTGTTCTTCCACCCTTCCCCCTATTTGTTCTTCCACCACTAAAATTTACTTCACGTCCAACGCTAAATTCATTCGATATTTCGGTTAAAGACGATTTTTGGAATATATAGATCGTTTAGTGTTTCACTTCGATTTGAATCCAGTTACAGTTTTTAAGAATTTTAAAATCATTTCGTGTTTCACTTTGATCTAAATGCGGTGACAATAATCATTTTGTGTTTTACTTCGATTTGAATCTGGTAATAGCTTTTTTTTCTTTTCTTTTTGGAATTTATAGATCGTTAGGTGTTTCACTTTGATTTGAATCTGGTTTCAGTTTTTCTTTTCCTTTTTTCGGAATTTATAGACATTTTTGAGCTCCGAGTTAAATTAATGGAAGTGCTTAAAGATGGCTTCATCATTGATACATTTGACCTGTAGGTTTCTGAAAACTTCAACGCAATTGATGTTTGGTCCCTCATAAGCTTATTATTCTATTATGCTGGTCTTTTTAGTTTCATTCTTGGTACACAATTAAATAAATTGAAAAAGTGGTGGTAATTGCGGTGGAAGGGAAGGGAATTTTAGTGGTGGAAGAACAAATAGAGGGAAGGGGTAATGTTGACACCTAATTTTCACCTCATAAAACGCGTATTTTGATTTTTAAATTTCCCGAGTCCATGACGGAGCAAGGATGCCCTTTAAAAATTCTGGAAATTTAAAAAATTTAAATTCTCGAGAAAATTGCAAGGGTTGACGTTTAACTATTATTTTCTAAAAATTAGCAATTACAAGAAATTACGAGCTATTTACTTTCATAAATATAATTCAAAAAGGAAAATATGTATCCTGCTCCGCCTAGCTCGGGAAAATTGTTAATCAAGACGACATATGAATTACGGCTTATTTTGATCGCATTTTTCACATTCTTAAATATCCTCCGGAGCTATATCAATATTAGGCTCGTTTTAAAGCTAATATTTTAAATTTGTGAGTTTTAAATTTTTATAAATCTAAATAACTATTTTATTTAGCTTTGTATGTTATTTATATTACTTAATCATTGTTTGATTTAAATCGGGAGGAGGGCTAATTTGAATTTCTTAAAAGGATTGGAGGGGAAAGTTTATAAAAAATGAAGGGTGGAAGTTTATTTTAATAAACTTCCACCCCCCATTCTTTTATGATCAGTTGCCCGATTCCCCTTCTCTTCTTTGAGGCGAAATGGCTATGCCACTAGGGTTTGCTTTATCAGTCCAATTAGCAGCGTTTCATGGCTGTTTTATGCCGGATTTTTGAGGGTTTCTGTCCTCTACCATGTTTTCTTATGATTACCAGGTTTATTTTCGTATGATTCATTTGTTTTGATCTTGAAATTGACTCGAATTGGGATGTTGCTCGGGTTTCTTCATGTGTGTAGTTGCCATGGACGGAGCATTGAAGCTCTTAGCCATCTTGTGCACTACACACAACAAATGAAGGACCCAGGGATAATTTCCCATGAGCCCGTTCAAGATGAGTACCATGCTTTAGGGATTTTATCTCGTTTTGTACCATTCTAGTACTATGATACTGTTGGAATACAACATTCTTGTTTTATTAGTGATGAGGCCTACTATCCTATTTTTTCTAATTTTTATTTGGAATTTTAGGGTGCAATTAGTAAGTTTCTAGCTGTCTCATGTGATTTATATGAAATTCTGTTAGATATAGCACGAATTAGGACAATTAGCTGGAATTTTTTTTGTCTTTTATTGAATTTTGAAATTGTTTGAATTAGGGTTTGAGAATTGGGGGGAAAACTTGGTTATTGGTCTGAAATATATTCCACTTCTATTCCCAAATCCTATTTTGAGTGATATATACAGATGAGTTTGTTGCCATTTTGGGAGGTCTCATTTTTTTTGAAAATTTGGGAGAAGGAAAAAAGGTCTTAAATTCTCATTATTATCTTATTGAAAAAACCAAGAATGCTATAGACATACTACTGAAATACTACAATATACCGACATTATACATATATTATCCGAAAATATATTACAAGATATCATAAGAATTCAAAAGACAAAGGCTATTTTTTTTAAAAAGGGAATCATGGGTGTTGCTATTGAAGTGTTGATCCAACCCCTCCTCTTTGATCTTTAGGCTGCCCTACAAAAAGGTAAAATTCTGTTTTTAGTTTACTTCATACTCATTTTTATCTCCTTTATGCATTTAACTTAGTTATAGTTCCTTGATTAATGTTCTAAGCATGTTTCTGTTAAAACTTGGTATGAATGCTGGCTTAAGTGTGTTTGTGTGGATATAAAGTTTTCTTTTTCTGGTTTACTGTTTCATTGATACTCATCATGTTATTGGTTCTATAATACTAGCAATATAAGGTTCAAATAAGCTTAAATGAGGAAGAAGGGTTAGTTTTAGACCATAGTTTGTTTCCTTTAACATTTCAGAGTTCTATAAAGCTCATTTTAGTTTGTAGAATATTGTTGCATCAGTAGTATCTTCAGATCTATATCTTATTGATGTTGTTTAAACTTGTTGCTGTTTATTGGAGGTTTGGCAATTTCTGGTCCTACTTAGCTATTTAAGGATCATTAGGCAGTTTAGAATCCTGTTATGAGGTTTAAAATTGAATTATAGTTGTTTGGTGAATTGTATGATTTAAAATCCAACATATGCTTTAGAAGTAGCAACAGTGCTCTTTTATGGCTTTACTATGATGAAATTGGTTTTGCTTGTGTGATTTTTGTTAGTTTCAAAACTGTCTAAATCTAAACTTGAAGGAAGGATAAGTGTTGTTGCGTTATGTGCCCAATTTGGATTGATAGGTTCAGAACTGCTATCAATGTCACATGGACTTGAATCCTTTTAAAACCTTGATTAAAACTGGTTTCTTCTTTGTTTAAGTGAAATAATCTTCCTTAAGATGACTTGTAAGGTGTGTCTATGGGGTCTCAAAAGTGAGTTTTAAATGAAATCTAGTTTCTTGCCTGGTGTTATGAGTCTCAGCTTGTGCTTCTGTTTTTTTTTTTTTTTTTTTTTTTTAAGGGATGCACAGTTGTAAAAGGTTCTAAAAGGGTGGAGGCTGGTGACTTATGAGACTGTCTCCCTTTTGTGAATGTTGTTCTATCATCCTTTGGTCCTTTAGAGGGCCTTTTTAAAAAGTTGAGTTTGTTTTAGATTTGACTTGTGAATTTTGGAATTTGTTTAAGATTATGGTGACTGCTGATGGAATATATGGTCTTTAGAAGTGATAAATTAAGTGTAAAAGAGGGTACTGAAGGTTTATGCCACTTGTTGTTTGATTTGTTGACTTTCTGTGAATTTTGAGCATCATGTTAGACCTTCTATGTGTTGTCAATGCCCTTTCTGCCAAGCTGATTAAAAAAGCTAGAAGTATAAGGAATTTTGGAAACTTAATCTCTTGTTTTAAAAAACTTAATCTCTTGTTTTAAAACTAAGTATGATGGTATGAATTATTTTCTTTTTGGAATTGTTGAAGTGATATTTGTGGAGCTGGCTTTTCCTCTTCATTTGCCTATGTTAAAAGGTTTTATAATCAGTTGTTTTGAGACTTGTGTTCTCTGAATTTGAGTTTTGGGGATTATGGTTTTGAGAACTTCTATCACCTAGAGTCTAAGTGTATAGGAAAGTTTGAAGCTAAAACAAAAGTGCTAAAAAAGGACTAAGTGTAGGGTCTGTATTTGTGTGAATTATTCTCTTGGCCAGATGGTTTGGTTGATCCTGTGATTTATGCACCATGTCCCTCTTTCCCTGCTTGTTTGAATTATACCATATCCTGTATCATTTGCATCCTTTTAGACTATTAGGATTTGCCTAGATTGACTTTAACTTGAATTTTTCTGTGTTTGAAACCTGCATTGGCCATTCTTGACCTATATTTATGTCCTTAATTCTTCTGTGCCACCTTGAAAGTAAAATTGAGAATCCTTGGACTATTTTGAACCTGTAACTTGCATCATCTGATAGTTTGGTTATTTTTTGAGTTGAACTGGTCTCCTGTATTCATATTTCTATAACCTTTTATTGGGAAATTTCAAACTAAAATAAACTGAACATTAGGTTACTTTGAGAACACATTTTGGACTAGTCTAATTCACTCTTTTGGCTCATTGGATCTTGATTTCTAAAAACTGAAAGATTAGTGTATGGCCTATGCCTTGTCTTGATCATGTGTTTGGTATAACTGGAAACCTTCCTCATTTCTTCTTTGTCTCTACACCATGTCACTGCTGTTTGCCTAGGTCACCTTGAGTTCCTACCTTTTTTTTTGTTTATGGTGTTCTTTGTATATGTGTACCTGATTCTACAAACATTGTTTTGTCTTATATGTTGACTAGTAAACCTAGGCTTTCCACACATTGCTTTGTTTGTTGTACAAGTAGTTATTCTCCCAGGCTCTGTTAGGAGTTGGCTGATGAATGGATGGTCTGTGTTTGCTTATGAGTTCTGGATTACTATCTTGTGTCATGTTGGTTTGCCTTTTAGTGACTTGTGCATTCATGTTGGTTTTGATCATAGTATGCTAGATTTCTAATTTGATCGGGTTATCTAAAATTAAGTAAATGGAGCCTAAAACAAGACCAAAATTGTGTAAAAAGATTAAGTGTGACGCTTGTTCTGTGATTCCTCAGCTTTTGTTGTTTATGTGAGAAATGTGAGATTATCCCTCATGTATATGGCCTCTGTCTGTTTGATCCCAAATGAACTAGGCATACTGTGTTGCACTTAGGAATAACACTATGCCCCTTTAGTTGCCCTTTGACTTCTCTGAATTGTTGGTGTGTCTTTCTAAGAATCTCTTTTTGGCTATTTTTACCTTTGACTCCCCTGTATGGCTCTAGGAATAAAATGAGTTAGATTATCATTTGAAAATTTTACTAGTGTCTCTATAAGACTCGACATAGTTAGGTATATCGTACAACTTAGTTTGAATCCTTGTCGAGAATTTCGAACTTAAACCCGCTTTGACCTTAATCGGTAAACCGGAAAAGAGAATGTTGTTTATACACTTCCTCCGCTTGTTCCATTGGCTTAATTGACACTCGGTCTCATCTCTTCTCAATGCTATTGTTCCCCCCCCCCCAATCACTTCTTGTATCACTTAGACCATTGTTTTTTTCTTGTGAAACTGTTGCTTGTGGGATCTATTGACAGCAGCCTTACCATGTTTGTTTATAGATTTGATACCTTGACTAGATTCATTACCTATCCCTAAAAGCTGAAACTATGAAAACTCTTATCAACAAAATGTTGCCTCTACTTTAGTCTAGATTAATCATGGAGTTTTAAAGGTAAAAAATTGACTCTTAGAATATGATGTGTGCAATGTGTGTTGGACACTGCCTCATATGCATTTGTTTTGGCTTAAAACTGTTTGTTACTCTCTTATCTTTGACTAAGTTGTTCCTTATTATGCTTGCCTAGTTTGCTAGTTGAGAATCCATAATTTTAAGTGGCCTATATGCTTGATTGCTTGATAAAATCTGAACATTTTAAACCTGGAAAATCTGGGCAATTTCTGGGAATTTTTGAGTTCCTTTGGGTAGTTAAAGGAGATATATACAGAGTGTATATTAAAGGGCATATAGTGTATATTGGTTGTATATGGAGGGTATGCCCTTCAATGGGTTTTGCTCTCCATATGAGGGTATATCACATAGTATATCATGTATATCATGGTTCAACACTTAGAAAATTTCTGGCATGATTTCAAAAGCTGGGCCAATTGGGCCCGTATACTGGTTCAGTCCTTTTTGCATATCTGTCCCCTTTTCCGTTTATTTAGTCATGGGCTTAGCCCAGTTGTGTTGTAATTTAAATTTTGGCCTTGTAAATTTAATTTATGTCCTTGAGATTAGATACTAATGTATTTATACCCTTTTATTTGTAAACCTCCCCATTCGTTGGTGGGTCCAACAAGGCCCACCATCCACTTAGATCGAGTCAACCTCATTATGGACGGGCTGAGCAATTGGAGCAGATTTGGAGCGGATAAGTTTAAATTTGCATTTATTTTCTGTTGGGCTTAGTTGGCCCAACCCCCTTTACCTTGTATTATTATTTGAGCAAAATTGATGAAATGTGTTTATTGGAACACTTTAAAATTGTCACGCATTAGAATCGCCAAAAAAATCATTTTTTCTTTAATACGAAACTAATTTTTGACAAGTACTAGCATGCCAAAAAAAAGAAAGAGTCTTGTGACTAAAATTGCTATTTATGGACAAGAATGAACATTTCTTTAAATGAAAACATGATTTTGGACGAGAAATTAACTTGATAAATTTTATGAACTACAAGATAAAAAATTATGGACCGTGCCTATGGACTCGGACATGTGGACTGATTTGGACAAAACTTGTGAGACGAATATGATTGTTTAGACTTAGGCTAAAAAAATAAAATTTGATTAAAACTTAGAAAAGATAGAAATAAAAATGGACTATATATATGTATGTAGAATATTATATAAACTATAATAGTATACCTAACTTATTTTCTTAAAAACTATTTTCCTATACTCTAAAATATTTTTTCCAAAACTATTTTTGGGTGGACTTACGTAGAGTCCTACTTAGGCTAAGAGCCTTCGGGTATTAGCCTAAGTGTTCTAGTCCGACACCCTAAACGCCCATTTTGGCAAAATTTTACCACTTTTGATTCTTGAAATGTGGTATATTTTGCATAAATGACTAATTTTCTATTTGCGAAAATATGAAACATAACTGTTTTTATCACAATCAATTTATATTTACAAAGGCATACTATTAGAACCCGTAGGTCAACCGTATTTTACGGATCCTTAATACCGAGGTGCCTAACACCTTCCCCGGGGGATCACCAGAACCCTTACCCATACTTTGATTAGATTAGGATTCTTTTAAGACTTAATTGCTTTAAACGAACCCTTTTAGAATTGGTTTTTCCTAATTTTCTAAAAATTAGGTGGCGACTCTAAAAATAATCCATTTAGAGCACCATCCACGTAGAAGCCCGGTACGATTGACAATCGTATTCCCCGGGACACTTTCTTTTTTAAATGAGGCAAGTGCAAATACGAATCGGAAAAAATAGAACCGCTACAGGTAAGATGGGTTAGGTGTGCTGAGGTGGCTTGCCACGTGGCATCCACCTTATCAAATGTCAGTACCACATAAGATTGGATGTCCACCTTGGACAACTTTAACGGAGGAGGGGTATATTTGAACCTATAGTATAACGGTAGGGGTATATTTAGACCCAAAGTATAACGAAGGGTATATTTAAACCTTTCCCCATAGTACAGGGGTATATTTGGCCCTTTTCCGAAAAAGGAATTTATTGAACAAAAAGGGGCTACAATATTCTTTTGGGCCAGGTGGCACGTTACCGAAATTATGACCGTTGTAAGAGAAGAAAGAAAAAAAAATCTGTCCTCCCTGCCCCCACCCCAACTCTATATTCAAATCCAAATAACTCACAAGGAGTCCGCAACTTAAATGACCCAAAAAGTGAGGTTTGAGACCAAAATAACCCAGTAAAAAAAAAAAAGTAACCAAAGTACCCTTTGCGCACTAAATTAGTGCGCAATAGGTGTTTAATAAAAACCCTACCAGCTTCATTTTTTCAAGTTACTTTCTTCACCTCCTTCATTTTCACTCTTTAAACATACTTTAGCCCCCCCCCCCCCCCCCAAATCATGTCTCAAAGCTCTGAAACGTCAAACTTTGCTATAGAACCCGATGTTTGTGAATGTGGTCATTATTGTAAGCTAAGAACATTAAGGACCCAAGATAATCCGGGTCGTTGTTTTTGGCATTGTAAAGTGCCCGAAGTAAGTGTTTTACAATTGTTTTAGGGTTTAATTTTTTTTCACATTATCTACATATTTTACTTTAAAAACTTATTTTCTTGTAATGTTTATAGGATATGGGCGGTTGCAAACATTTTTGTTGGGAAGATAGCATTCCCGTGGATAAAACGGTGGCGGCGAAGATTAAAAAGCCTCCTGTTGATAGAGATACCGTGAAGTTTGACTTGTAGTTTAAGCTTATGGAAGCTCAAGAAAAAATTGACCTTTTGGAGGTCTTGCTAAAAGAATCCAAAAAAAAAAAAAAGTTTTTTCAAGGCTAACCTTAGAGACACTCAACACAAGAAAAATGCTTTGAAAGAAAAACTGAAATTTTGGAAGATTATTTCTGCTATGTTGTTGTTGTTTATTATTTCTTGTATTTTGTTTATTAAGTTTAATATTTCTATGTATTTTGTTTTTCTATGTATTTTCTATTTAGTTTGTTATTTTTACGTACTTTGTTTTTACTAGTTGCACGTTTTCATTTATTATGTAATCCGCACCCTTTATGTACTAACTTATTTGTGTTTTTTTTTTTAAATTGTGAATTGTTGAACTTTTTATGTATTATTAACTCTAAGAAGATTATATAAATTAATAATAGACTATAAGAATCAAAACAAATTAAAAACATACTAAAAATATTCAAATTGATGACTTCATCATAAACTAAAAATACAAATTAACCGCATGAGTCCGAAACTTAAATGACCCAAAATCTAAGAGAGTGAACCAAAATAACCCCTAATCATCATCAGAATAGAAGTCCTCAATATCGTCCTCAGAACAATATTTTGGGTTTCTTAAGACATATCTTTTTTCTGTAGATGTTAATTCTCTACTTGTTGATGATGCTTGTTCTTCGGCCAACTTTAGCATGTAAAATCTCCAATGTCTTGCTAGCATTCTATTGTTTTCTTTTCTAATCCTTTGTACGACAAGCTCGCAAGTTTCTAGACCTACTCGAGGCATGGTTATTGAGTACCTTGTTGGGATTTGACGTTGAGATTTTTCAAGTCATGAACAAGATGTTCTGATTCGGCATGCCGATAGCCCATTCTCGGCGTAACCCTAAAAAATATTCTCGTGGATCTAAATATTTCTCGCTGCAAAAATCATCATTACGCTCTATAAGAAGGTGGGGTTTCAAATCGTCTAGTTTGAAATCATTGTTATCAAGAAAATTTATTTCACTGGAATAATACGAAAAGTTATGATTTGAACTATCATAACCACTGCTATTCAAATCATTTGGAAGGAAAAAAGACCAATCTACATTTCTACTACTCAACATTGAATATGTTGTAGTCAATAACAAATGAAAGGCAACTTATATAGTTGCAAAGCCCCGCGTACCCTCGGGGGGTGGTCATTTTGACCCTACCTACTTACTTTATTATAAAAAAAAATATTAATCTTCATCGGACATCTCGGAGGTTAATCGTCTCAATTGACACGAATCCCATTTGGATCGAATCTTTACGTAACCATGTTGACCATATTCTACCTTTAGGCAACGTATTTTCATCTGATTGTTCTCTTCGCGAAAACTGTTAAGAGCAAAATTCAACTCTTGTGGAGTGTCACGAGGCATTGACATAGCACGGTTTTTTGGGCGTTTAAGCCCTAATGACCTCAAGTTTTGTTAAAGAAATCATCTTTAATTCCCAAAGAACCTCCCCCGACACGCCAATCCCACTGCTTTCTCTCTCATTGTATTATTGTATTGTAATTGATTGAATCACTACAATGTTAGGGTTATTTGAGTATTTAAAATCATCATCTAGTTTCCATGTCCTACCTATTGCTTCGAATATAGTCTAAACCGGGGTAAAACATGTAATAAAACCAATACGTCCGCTTTCTTCTTCTCTTTCTTGGGTTTCAAAATTGGGTATAGAATGACATGATAACTCTTTTTAATGTGAATGCTAGTTGTTCGTCAATCATGTTATATATTACTCCTTGATTTGACAACACCAACTTATATTTCGCAACATTTAAATGCGCAAAATATGAGTTTTTAGACACACTATGCTTGATTTGACAACACCATACCAACCTATTTTCATTGTTTGATCGCTTTTTATGAGTTTGAGACACTAACTTATATTGACGCAACATTTAAATGGATTAATTTAGCTAAAATATCATTTTATTATTAGTTTTATACTATACACCTAACCCAAATTTATAGATGACACATCATATGCTTGATTTGACAATACCATGCTCCATTATTTGACCGCTATTTTGTATGACACACTATGCTTGATTTGACAACACAATGTTGCATTAGTTGACCGCTTTTTATGACACTAACTTATATTGCGCAACATTTAAATGCGCAATATATGAGACATAGATGACACACTATGCTTGATTTGACAACACAATGCTGCATTATTTGACCGTTTTTTATGACACACTATGCTTGATTTGACAACACCATGATGCATTAGTTGACCGCTTTTTATGACACTAACTATATATTGATTTGCAACATTTAAATGCGCAATATATGATGTTGCATTATTTGACCGCTTTTTATGACACTAACTTATATTGCGCAACATTTAAATGCGCAATATATCATATTTGATGATGACACACGCAATATATATTGATTTGACAACACCATGCTTCATTATTTGACCGACACACTATGTTTTTTATGACACACATATATATTGCTTGATTTGACAGACAATGCTCCATTATTACTTTTTATGACACGCTTTTTATGACACACTATGCTTGATTTGACAACACAATGCTGCATTATTTCAGGAATCTTATCCTATTGCGCAGTGTTTTCATGCGCAATAGGGGTTAATCCCACGTTTTTTAAATGTTCACTTTTGCGCTAAAATTTTTCCTATTTAATATGAATGTTGGATGAGGTAAAAACTCATCCATTTCATAAGTTTAAGTCTTTTAAGTTCTTGAAAAAAAAAAAAAACTTCAGAGAAAAATGTCTTCTCCTCTTTCAACTGTTAAGGTTTCTCTATTCTGGGATGGAGATATACTTGATGACAATAATACTGTTTGTTATAGTATCAAACCACAAACCCATGTAAAGTTTCCAGCAACCTTGAATTACGAAACATTAGTCAGTTACTTACTCAAAAAAATGAAAACTAATCCCAATCAGTATGAATTATCTGTAATAGGCAGATATCCACACACCGTTTCACAAGGTTTAGTGCTTTATGGTGTGTGGAATATCAATGATGATGACTCTTTGAGGGAGTACTTGAGGGCGCCTGAAGAATATAGGGATTTAGTTGCCATTTATGTTCTTGAAATGTATATTGAAAAGATACCTCAAGAAGTTCCTCAAGTCCAGCCCACTCATGATAACACTTATGGGAAATTTAGTTCTTATGGAGACATCTTACGTGGTCAAGTTCCGCTGGAAACTCTAAGCCAGCAATTTAATCAAACTTACACTGAACATTGGTAAATATCCATTTTTAAATTATTATTTTGTGTAGTAGCACGTGTTTATTTTATTTATTGGTAAATATCCATTCTTGGTATCTTTGTAGGGGTTATACACCTGATATGAGTAATATTGGGCAAAACTCTCAGTTCGGTGGAGTTGATCTTTCTCCAAACCAACAATTTAATCAAACTTACAGTGAAAATTATTCACAAAACTCGCCAGTGGTACCAAATGTTGATTTTGGGCAATCCTCTCAGTTCGGTGGAGTTGATCTTTCTCCAAACCATGACAATATAGATCAATATCGGTAGGTTCATCACCTTGATATTAAATAATCCATATATATATATATATATATATATATATATATATATATATATATATATATATATATATATATATCTATTTGATGTTAGTATTTAAAATATGTTACTTTTCGTGTAAGAAGAGGCCTTTCTTAGATGGTGATGATTGTCCAAATTATTGTGAGACATCATCAAGTGATAGTGAACTGAATAATGCAGAAGTAACCGATGATGATGATGATGACAAAGAGGTCGATGTTCAATCTGGTATGCAGTAAGCAAATTTAATAGAAATGATGCAAAGTCCAATGCCGGAAAACCCAAATCCCGAAAGCCCAATGCAGTGGCATTCTGACAATATTCCATATCTTGACAATCTTCAAGGTATCTTGATGCCTTTGTCTTCGGTGAGAAGATGATCAAAGTCGCCAAAAAATGTGGAAAGAACCGGCCGATCTTATAAAAGATGATTGCTACCTTGAAAAAGGCATGATATTCGAATCAAAAAAGGCATTGCAAAGGGCAGTCAAAATTTATAGTTACAAGGAAATGAGGGAGTATAGGGTTGATGATTCAACAAGAAAAGTATGGAGACTAGTTTGTAAACGACAGTATCAAGGCTGTCAATGGATGCTTCGGGATAATTGTTAAGCCCGATGGTATGTGGGTTATCACAAAATTCCGCCAACATCACACTTGTGATATGGGAGAGAATCGAGCAGATCATTTTAATTTAGATATAAATATGATTGCTCAAGTGCTACTTAAAGACGTTGCCGAAACCCCAAGGTAACCTATTCGACCTAGTTTATTATAATTGTTACATCAATTAAATTATCATTGCTAAATCTTGTTTGTTTAAACTTGTGCAGGATCCCCATCAAAGATTGCATTAGAAACATTAAGACAGTATATCATAAAACGATAAGCAAGAGAAAGGGATATCTTGGGCGTAGGCGTGCGTTTGAGATGATTTATGGAAATTAGGAGGGCTCTTTCCAGACGTTGCCGAGGTATATGGAAGTTCTACAAAAATTCAATGCTAGTACTGTTGTAGAGTGGAGGCTTCTGTCCGGTAATATTTTCAACTTTGTGTTTTGGACATTCAAACCATGTATTGATGGTTTTGCTCAAAGCTGTTCAGTTATATCCATAGATGGCACACATGTATATGGTGTATACGACATCAAGCTACTGATTGCAGTAGGAATGGATGCCAATGGGTTGATATTCCCTCTTGCTTTCGCAATTGCCGCTAATAAGAGCAACGAGACATGGGGATGTTTTTGACACATTTGAGGCGGTATATTATTAAGGATCGTATGGGCATATGCGTGCTATCTGATCGACATCAAGGCATATTGCATAGTATGTCTACTTTGGAGGGGTGGCAGCCTCCCTTTGCTTACCATCGCTATTGTTTAAGGCACATTAAGGCAAATTTTCAAACGAAGTTTGGAAACAACACAGTCAACAAATTGATGTGGGCGGCTAAAAAATGGCTTGTAAGAATTGAGACGATCAAGGCAGTGAGTCCAGAAGCATATACTTGGTTGAAGAAAATCAAAGTTGAAAAATGGACATTACATGCTGATGAAGGCAGGAGAGGGAGATGCTTACAATAAACAGCTCGAAGTCATTCAATGGTTTACTAAAATCTGCTGGGGGACTACCCGTTACTGTAATGGTGAGAATGACTTTCATGTAAGTTGTAGAGCGGTTTGTGACAAGAATAAAGCATGCCAAAGTCATATTAGTAAAAGGTGGGAGATGGATGCCAAAACCGAAAAAAATGATAGAGCGTCACAGGAAAAAAATGTGAGCTGCATAAGATGACCGAGTATGACCTGGCTGAACGTGTGTATGAAGTCAGGACAGGTTATTACGAAGGTCGGGGAGGAAACTTACATACCATTTATGAGGGCACGAGAACGTGTAGTTGTGGTAAGTGGCAAACATACCACATGCCGTGTTCTCATGCCGTCAAGTGTTTCGAGGCAATGGGAAAAATGGTATCAAGTTATGTGGCATCGGAATACAGCGTCAAAAGTTACCTTAAAGCGTATGCCGGCCACTTCTGCCCACTTGGTGATCAAGCTTATTGGCCAAACGAATCATGCTGACAAGGAGTATATCCGTAAAATTCGTGTTAAAGCACGAACTCGGATCCACAATCAAATGGATGTCAATGATAGGACATACTCTCGTAGGTGCTCTATGTGTAAGGAGTTTGGCCATGATAAGCGTTTATGTTGCCTACGAGGCCGTGGTGGTGCAAGTACCTCTCGTAGTGGAAGAGCGTCTCGTACTTGATGTATTGTTTTAAATATTTTGTTATTGTAAATAATGATGTATTATTTGGTTATTGTAATGAATTATTTTGAACCTCTCGTATTCGATGAATTATTTTTGAATATAATATTTATTTTTATACATTCAAAATAAAGTAATATTTTGACTAAATAATAAAACACTTAAATCAACACCTTATAAAATAAAACACCTAAACCTAAAGTTAATAAGATTCAACAAACAAAACTTACTTCGGGGCACTTTACAACTCCTAAAACGACGATCCAAACATTTAGGTATACTTGATATAATGATCCGACATTATTGTCCGCAAAAAAAGATATCAAGTTCTATATAAAATATTGATATATCAGATTTTTGAAACATGACTAATCTTTGATCAAAGTATGAAAAAAACATGAATTTAAGAACTTTAATATTGTAAAAAAAAAAAAAAAAAGAAAAAAAAAAATGTGCATGTTATTTAATTTAGTGCGCGACTAAACCGTAAAATTACGTTTAGCCTATCGCGCACTAATTAGAAGTGCAAAGGTAGTTTGGTTACTTTTTTTTTTTTTTACTGAATTATATTGGCCTCAAACCCCGCTTTTTGGGTTATTTAAGTTGCGGACTCAACTCACAAGAGTCACCATTCATTTTTCCCGCTTAGCCGTTCATTCACCAAGTTTAAAAAGCCTAAAAAAGAAAAAGACCGAGTCAGAATATTGAAATGAGAGACACAAACCAGAAAGCTACGCCGATAGTATTGGAAAAAGGTGCATGAGAACCAACAGGTGGCTTCAAACTTCTAGAATTTTGGTAGTATCGTATGAAAGTACTTTTTGTTTCTTATTTAATATTCCATATTTTTTAAATTCCAATTAATTAGAAATTGCGCCTAGATTTTATTAAAAAAGAAAACACTCCCCGTCAAAAAAAGAATTGTACTCGTTTGAATTTGAGATTCTGCCTAAGGGTGAAAAATCTTATACAAAGGCGGATTAATAATTTAAACTTTATGGTTCAGCTTTTAAGATCTTAATATTAAATTCATTATAATTTTTGAATTATGGATCCGGATCTATTATTTGTTGCAATCTTAATGGATCTTTACACATTATATTTAGTGTCAAATTTACCGGGTTCAAACGAATCCAATTCTACAATATTATATCCACTTATAATCCTATTCATCATACCATAATCATGCGAGATAAAAGTGTTTTTGAAGCGTAACTTGACTATTTTATCGATTTTTAGTTTTCATCTACTTTATTGACTCGCTATGCTGCACTTTTGAGTGCAACATGAAAATTTTATTTTAGAAATTATTATAGAAAAAGTGTAAAGTTCAATTAGATTTACATTCTTTTGAACTCTTTAAATGGTCCGTTTTGAATTGTAACTATCAAATAAGCATAGCTTTATTGTTTACTGTATTAACTAAATACAATGTTAAATGACAAAATAGTTATTGTGGCGTTTTGAATTGTTATTGTTGCTGTTCAATAAGCATAATTTAGTGTTTGCTGTATTAACTTAAAAATACAATGTTAAATTGACAAAATTGATACTATTGTATATATGATATATTAAGATTAAGAGCGGTACATGGAATTTTACCCTAGGAAAAAGAAACAAGGTCAAATCCATTTGCCAAATGAAGTCAAAGCTGGAGTCTCAATCAATTGGAGTCTAGAATCAACTATTTTCTCCGTTTTTTGTTGTTTTTGTAATCGCGGAATAATTACTTTTTAAGGTGATGTTTGGCTGAGGGTGGGGGACAATATAATTTCCATTAAAAAATTAATATTATTAATTTAATATTTGGTTTCACTTTTCCTTTCAACGTAAGACTTAGCATTGTTTTATGCAATGTTTGTTTCACTTCTTTTTTTCCAGCATAAGTTATGTAAGAATCTAGTATTATCTTATGTGAGATGGATTGTGAATAAGAATGCATTTATTAGCAATACATGAAATAAAATTACTAAATGACAAAAATAGCTTTTCATGTAGTAACGAATGTTTTTTTTAAAACTATTTATACTATATAATGCTATTTTCTTATAATAAAGTAAACCAAACATCGATCTAATAATAAATAATTCATACATTGCAATTCCTTTACTACTCCGCACTGCAATTCCTACGTTACTATTCATGTATTACTAACTTAAGCACAAATTTCTTTAAAATCAAACAGGCCCTTATAATTAGTTAAATAGTTACACATCGCCTGTCTTTGATTGCATGTCTAATATTATGTCTTAAGACAATTTTGAAGTACTTTTACCATTAAAACTAAAACTTATTCTTCATGTCAAGAAATTTCAATAACTTATATATGTATATTAAAAATTTTGTTATTATTTTATTTGCAGGAATAACTTTTAATGAAGGTTTTTTCACTCTTGAACCTCTAACAAACCATGTAGCTTCCCTCTAGTCTGTATAAGATAAATTTTAGAGCTTAAGACTTGTCACAAACCTGAAGGGCATGATCTGACTAACAAAATCGTAGAACAACCAAAGACTTGATCTGTAAACATTGTAGCATTCTTTTCACATTGCACAAAAATCTGATTCTTTTCCTCGATCTTTCGTGGTCACCTTAAGTTTCACCAACTTTGACAAATACAAGTTTCTAGGCGGTATCTATTGTATGTGTGTATGTAGGCATACATTCTAGAACTTAACATTTCCTACAACTTTATAATTGGATAAATTTACAAATGACCACTTTTAAGTCACTATAATTATAATCAGTGTCATAAAATTTCAAATTCCACAATATTATCATGAAATTTCATTGGTAAAAGTTAAAACTCTTTGACAATTGACAATAGCTATATTTGTCAGTTACAGAATTGAAAAGTCACTAACCCGGACTATTACTATATTAACCTTGCACTGGACACGCATTACATGTCCGAAAGGACCCAAAAGAAAAGGCCTTTAAGGTGCAATTAAACTTTTATTCTTAATCAGGATTTGACTAACAAAACTCTAGAAGGCGAAGACTTGGATCTTTAGAATTTCAAGGTATGACATCTTAAACGTTTTTATGCAGGATTTGACTTGGAAAAACTTTAGGAAAAGTCTAACGTAACAAATTTTGTGAAGAAACTTCTATTATCATAAAGTTTTTCTCGTATCTTAAACTAAATCAATAAATGTGTGACATATATATGTCTTCCAAGTACACTTTAATTGCTTAACCATAGTTAATCTAGTAAAAATTGGAGTCCGGAACCTGAAGAGCATGTTTTTTAAACAAATAAATAAAGAGGGTTGTTAAATTTGAGACAAACCAAAAAAGGATTTATCTCAACCTAGCCTGCGACTTACAATAATCTTAAAAATTTTTAATTTTGTTAATGAATAAATAAACAAACTTTGAAAGGGCAATTTTGACACATGGATTGACGTTGTTCGGGAGTGGTCTTTTAATATATTTTTGTCCCTCAAATTGATATCGACTTTGGTTTTTAATGTTTTTGAGCTTAAGGTGCCATTAAAAAATACGTCGTAGACTTGGATCTTTAGAATTTCGAGGTATGACATCTTAAACGTTTTTAACTCTAAACTTTCGGAAAAAATTCACAAGGAAAAATTTCGTTGCAAAATTATGAAGGCCTATTTTTTGTAGGAATTCCGGTAGAGTAAAAAAAATGCAAGGCACATGTTTTTTTTGCCTTAATGAAGAATTTTCGGTGAAGCATTGCCTTGCCAATTTTTTTTTTTTTTTTTTTTCGCCAAAAATCGAACTCTAGCTCGGGGAACAAAAAATTTCGTTGCAAAATTACGAAGGCCTATTTTTGTAGAATTCCCGTGATATTTTCAAGGCACACTTTTTAAGCGGGACAAAAATTAAAGACCAGCGATTTGAGGGACAAAAAGTAAAGAGCAGCGCTTTTGAAGGACAATCCGTGCAAAAAAAACGGACTTTTGGTCTGTGGGCCCCTACATTTTTTTTTTTTGGGTTAGAATTAAATCACAAGTCTCATCCAAGGACTTGTCGCTCGACTTGGGACAAATATTGACCCTTATAACTTCTCCATTTGGAATTTTTGTTGGCTCCTTAATTAACCGTTCTATTCCAGACATGGATGTGGTAATGTGGGAAATGACCTTTTACGAAAGAATTCAAAACTTAAATAATATAGTTAGAAGATATATAGATTATATTATATTATGCTATCATGTTCATTATTCATGGACATGTGGAAGAAGACCAAAATTTTTCCTCCCATCCCAAATATTAGTCGTATTAGTGAATGATTGAATTTGTTTTGAACGTTTATTTAAATTGAACGTTTGGGATGAGATTTTTTTTTCTCTCTCTTCTCTCTCCCCGCGCACGATAGCGTGTGCTATTCGCGCAATTGACGGAGATGGCGAAGAGAGGACGGCCACGAAAGATCGGATTGAACATCAGAATGCAACGACGACCCAAATACCAATATTAACTCAGGCAAAGAAGAACTATGGAGGTAGAGAAAAAGGAGAACATGGACAGAGACACATCGCAGGTCCGAGTAACAGTGGTGACCCGAAGCAATCTATGAAATCGATGACTCCGAGTTCAATTCCCAAGGTGATTTTGAACACGGCATCTCAATCCAATCGCGCAGACACCGGAATCACGGGAGGGGTGGGGGGGGGGTGGGGGTGGGGGAATGACACTCGCCCGATCCAAGGCTACAAGCGACGGTGGTTCTAGGCGTCGATCTCACGAGCCTTTGATGGCGATAGCAAATACCCCATCCGAAAGTGGCAAGAATAAGTAAGAAAATGCAATCCTCGTAGTTGCAAAAACAAGAGAGAATGAACAAAGGGAAAGCAAAGTAGGGAAAAGGTGAAGGAATGGACAAATCTATTCGCAAGGAACAAATTAGGGTCACGAGGTATGAATCTTACATTTATCGAACCAGTTATTATTGAAGGAGAAAAGATAGCACAAATCCAAAAGGAGGACATTGCTCAAGAGACAATTAGATGGAAACAAGCGATAATTCTCTATGTGGTAGGAGACTCACCCTCCATTTGTACTATCCAATGATTCATAGCAACAAACCGGAACTTCACAACTAAAACCAAAGGTATACTATCATAATGAGGGTATTTTGTAGTATTATTCAATAGTAATGAGGATAAGGAGGTAAGACTATACTCCGGGACCACACACTATTAATAGTAAGCCTATCATTGTAAGATCATGGAATCCTCGATTTCAATTTTGGTGAGGAGGTTCTCGTACTATACCACTACGGATCAAGCTATGGATCAAGCTGCCTAACTTACCTATGAATTTTTGGGGGATGCCTGCCCTTAGTAGGATAGGAAGTGTGTTGGGGTGTCCCATCTATGTAGATGAGTGCACTACTAGCATTGAAAGAATCTCTTATGCAAGAATTCTAGTTGAAAATGGATATCACAGAGAGCTACCTCATATAATTAAGCTGCAAGATCCTGAAGGGAAGTTCTTTATCCAAGAGGTTGAGTATGATTGGAAACCAAGTTATTGCCCAAAATGCTTGAAAATTAGGCATGTACGTAAGCCTCCTCCAGAAGTAAGAGTAACAGAAGTAGGAAGGGGACGAGGAAACAAGGCAAAGGCACCTAAGACAGCGTGGATCAATGCTACTAAAGAAAATATAAACTCGGGAAGACTAAAACAACCGCCACGGTGGTCAACAACAGTGATGAGGATCTTTGAGGAGCAAGTACATTAGGAAACCATCAGCCCTGTGGACAAAGCACAAACTGGGGATCAGAGAGATACAACTAAGGATAATGTACCAATTGTTAATACAAGGATCAGCCCAATGAAACAACAAGCAGCTGCAACCAGTTCAGTGGTATGGCAAACAGCTATGAACACTAGTCCTGCAAAACAACAAATGGTGAAATCAGTGGTAATGGAAGTAGCTAACACCTTTGTACCCTTGGTGGGGGATATTCCAAAGGAAATTCAGAATCATCAACCAAGGCAAGAAGCAGGTAGAAGTAGTAAAGAAGGTAATGCAACCCCACCAAACCCCAACAAATCTTGATAAAGCTGATCACATGGAATGTTAGGGGCTTTAATAAAGTCTATAAACAAAAGGAGATGAAGAAGTTTTTAATAGAGAATAAAGTAGATTTGATAGAAATAGTGGAGCATAGGGTTGGTAAGGAATCTGTTCAGAAAATTGTCACAAAAGTTGCAGCTGGCTGAACAGGTACTTACAACTACTACTCTGATAGACGTAGAATATGGTTACTATGGAATCCAAAGTATTGTGACTTCAAGGTGGAACACATGACCGAGCAATGTATGCATGGGTTGGTGGAAGTTTATACATCTAGCAGGACTTTTTACTTCACTGCTAGATATGGATTACACACAACTGCTGATAGGAAGCCTCTATGGGATGACCTGTTGAGTATTGCAAAAAATATGCATGACCCCTAGTTAATAATGGGAGATTTCAATGTTGTGTTAGATATAGAAGACAGAATGGTTGGGTCACCAGTTCAAGCAAATGAAATAGTTGATTTCTCTCAGTTCATGATCAATGCTAGTATGATGGATCTTAAGGCAATTGGAAGGAAGTTCACATGGACAAATAATCATATGTTTAGCAAAATTGATAGAGGGTTAGTTAATTCAGCATGGATTAACAGTTGGCCTACTCAGGAGATTATTGTGATGGAACCTGTATTTTCAGACCACTCTCCACTTTGTATGATACTTGAAGACAAACTAGAGGTCAGGGCAAGACCATTCAAATTTTTCAACCGTGTTTGGCAACACATACGACCATTCGGAGATTGTCAAAAGACTGCTATCAAGGAGCCGATTTGAGTACTCCATGGAAGTTGTTTGGAGGAAAATGAACTGGTTGAAAAGAGATTTGAAGAAGCTAAATACAAGAGAATTCAAAGGGCTGGAGGAAAAAATTCTTGAAGCCAAAACTAGACTTACAATACTACAATCTCAAATGCACCAAGTGCAAACACACCAGCTACTATTTGAGGAACAGACAAGACTGAGGAATGACTTGGAGAAATGGCACCTTGTTCAGGAAAGTGCACTCAAACAAAAAGCTAGAATTAACTGGCTTAAACTAGGTGATTCCAACACTCGCTTATTTTCATGGATGTCGAGGAATAGAGTGGCTCATAATCACATCAGGAACCTTACTAGTATCTTGATGGGAGATTGTTACAAAAATCTAATGAGGTGCAACAAGAAGTGATTGGCATTTATAAAAACTTGCTAGGATCAGTAGCTACTCAACTACCTCGTGTTCAAATGGAGGTTATGTAGAGAGGAAATGTATTGAATAGAGCCCAACAATTAAAGCAAATTGCTCCAGTCACTAGAGAAGAAATAACATAGGCTATGAAAAGCATTGATGATGATAAAGCACCAGGAAGTGATGGTTACGACTCCCATTTCTATAAGAAGACATCGGAAACTATAGGAGATGACATATATGAAGCTGTTGGGGATTTTTTCAAGATTGGTTATCTATACAAACCAGTGAACTGCACTTCAGTGTCACTAAGTCCCAAAGTCAAACATCCTGCAACTATCAAGGAGTTCAGGCCCATATCCTGCTGCAATGTGCTATACAAGATCATTTCAAAAGTTATAACCAAGAGAATGAGTGAAGTCATGGAATATCTTATAGGCGTACAAATGGAAAGATTTGTCCAATTGTAGATTAATATCAGACAACACTGTGCTAAGCCATGAATTAGTGAAAGGATATAATAGGAAAGAGGTATTTGCAAGGTGTATGTTGAAAATAGACCTCCAAAAAGCCTATGACTTCCGTTGAATGGGTTTTTTTTTGGAACAAGTCCGAATAACCTGCAATTTCCGGAAATATTTGTAAAGTGGATCATGACATGTCTCTCCACCGTGTCCTACTCCATAGTTCTCGATATGGGAACCAACACCTCCATTCGCCTAAGAGAGGCATTAGCAGGGATCTGGTGTCCCCCTACCCGTTTGTCATTGCCATGGAATACCTTTTTATCGAGATTTTGAAGGAACTTTCACATCGACGAAGAAAGTTCACTTCCACCCGGATGTGCCAAGTTAAAGATTCCCGCCCTTAGCTTTGTCGATGATTCGTTATTATTCTGCAGGTGATGCGTGCACTAGTCAAAAACCTGTTTAAGTGTTTCACTAAGATTTCTCAGGCTTCTGGAGTACATGCCAACTTGCAAAAATGCTCCAATATACTTTGGTGGTGTGAAGCAAAGTGTACAAGATCGATCCCTGATATAATTCGAGATCCCAAAAGGGGGAGCTACTATAAGATACTGGGAGTACCTCTTAGCACAAAGAGATCCTATCATTCAATGTCAACCCTTACTTGATAAAATGCTGGGAAGAATAACATCATGGACTTCAAAATTCCTTTTATATGCAGGCAGATTACAACTAGTAGAAGCTATTTTGTTCTCAATTCAAACATATTGGGCCCAACTGTTTATGTTGCCTAAGAAAGTAGTTAAAGCAATTGAAGGGATATGCAGGACATTTCTATGGACTGGTGGAGTGGAGCTAACTAAGAAAGCACTTATTGCATGGGAAAAACTATGTCTTCCAAAGACTGTTAGAGGCATGAACCTGCTGAACATTCACCTATGGAACAGAGCTGCACTATGTAAGATGCTTTGGAACCTAAGCAGGAAAAAAGATGTGTTATGGATACAATGGGTTCATATATACTATGGGAAGAGTGGCACAATCTGGGGACAAGTCCCAAAACAAGTATGCTGGATGATACAAAAGTTAATTAAAACAAAGAAATATGTGGAAGAAGCTGGAATCACTGAACCTGAACTAATGGGAATCCAGAACCTTTCCATTAAATGGATGTATTTGAAACTACTTGGGCAACACCCTAAGGTTGGATGGAGAAGGATAACTTGTAACGACCCGGGGTCACCAAAATGGTTGTTCATCACAACATTAGCAGCACATGGAAGACTGTACACTCGAGATAGACTAGCCAAGTGGGGAATGCAAGTTGATATCAATGCCCTTTATGTGAGACTGCACCAGAGAGTATAGAGCACCTGTTCTTCCAATGTGACACAAGTGCACCAATATGGAGCAGAGTACTGAAGTGGCAAGGCATCTAAAGACAATCCATGAAGTGGTCTGATGAATTGCAATGGTGTATAGAGAGGTATAATGGTCGGAGCCCTATTCATACTATTTTCAGGATGGCATTAGCAACAACAATCTACCAGGTATGGATAGAGAGGAATCAAGTAGTGTTCCAGAAGAAGAGAAGAAACTGTGAAGCAATTGTGAAGTGGATTGTCCAAGAGGTATGCGTGCGAGCTAGTATGCAGAGGAACTTAGTCAAGGTGCTGGAGCAACTGAATTTTTTTCCTTGATTAGGTTAGCTTGGTTATGTGAATCACCCTTAAAGTTGATTAGGAAGGCTGCAATAGCGGGCTGTCCGATTAGTTGCAAACAATTTTGTTTTTCCTTTTCTTGTACGTAATTATGCACTTTGGTAATAAAAAGAGTTAGTTACCAAAAAAATAAAAATTGTTTTTCAACATTTCCATAAAATTTTCATCAATTTCCTTTTTGAACAAGGTTGGCTCGGGTAAAATCTTACTCACGTCTAATATTTACACCAAATCATATTAATATACATTGGTAGGTCATAAAATAAGGTGATAATAGAATAAGGCTCTATTCAAATATATGTTTTTTTTTGTCTAATGATCTTTTGTACTACGGCCGCAGATGAGTATTTTGCAAAATTTGTTTTAACCGTTTCCTTTATAAGTAATGACTCAAGTAATCGGGATCTTAGTAATTTGAGTTGGTTGACTACTTAAACTTTCAATTGTTAGTGAGGTTCGATTCCTACCTTGTAATCCCCTTCCCCATCTCCCCTATGTAATAATTTCTTTTTTAAAAAAAGACTCAATTAATTAGCTTTTTGAGCTAAATAACGTATATTTATTTGTGCTTTTATAGTTTTTTTTGTTTTTCAAGATTCAAATAATGTGAATTTTACCATCGCTTTAAAAAGTTTATTTTGTCATAATATAAGTGGAATTTTTTTTTAACTTATAATATTTAAAATATAAAAAATTTAACTTATAATATTTAAAATATTTAACTTTAAATATTTTTATAATTTTTAAAATATATATCTTCTAACTATATAATTTAATTTTTTAATTATTTTCGTAAAAGGACATTTCCCATTACCACATCCACTTGTTGAATAGAACGGTTAATTAAAGGAGCCAACAAAAATTCCAAACGGAGAAGTTATAAGGGTCAATATTTGTCCCAGGGACAAGTCGTTGGATGAGTTACGACTTGTAATTTAATTTAATTCTAGGAAAAAATTAATTGTAAGTCTTAGGTTCATATACCCCTTACAAGTTACAACATTTTTTTTTTTTTAAAAGGACCAAATGTCTGTTTGCTGCAGGCCATTAACATTGTCGTAGGTCACAGGCTAGGTTGAGATAAACCTCTTTTGGTTTGTCTCAAATTGAACAACCTCCTTTTGGTTATTTGCTCAAAAAACATACCTTTTAGGCTCCGGGCTATAAAAAATGGATGAAGACTTGAAAGACATAAAAGTCAATAAATAAATAAATAAATAAAGCTCAATAAATGAAAATAAATAAATAAATAAATAAATAAAATAAAGCTCAATCGAAGAGTCATCTTTCGAATTTTGTAGAAATATTATCCAACATTTGAGATTTCATAACATGTTAGCGGAAAAAGAATACTCTATCATAAACCCAAAAGGTCATCTATTCAACTGCTATATTGTCTCATACATACGAATTTAGTATTCACAATATAATATGCAGAGAAAAAGAAAATATCAAATTGGTGTCAATAAAATTCCCCATCATCACAAAGTACAAGAAGGAAAAAAATCATATGGATAAATATATTTGGCGCAACTACAAATGGCACAACTTGGCACAACTCCACCTTTTTAGGGGTATTAATGTAATTTCACATGGCCTTTGAGAATGTACCAATAAATTTCTCTTTTTTCCTGCTCATTTAAATTATTTTATTTTCCTCTAAATTTTGGAAGGATATCAATGGAATAGAAAAAAAAAAAATACTGGTACGCCCTCAAAGGCCATGTGGAATTACATTAATATCCCTAAAAAGGTGGAGTTGTGCCATTTGTGGTTGTGCCAAATATATTTATCTTATTTTTATATAATTTATACATACATAGCATGGACCTAGAAAGCTTTTTTGGTAGGCTTCTTAGCTGACATTTGTTTTTGTTTGTTTTTTAAGACTCTTTTGTTTTACGTTTCTTTTTGTTTGGTTTCCCAATAAAATATCCACTAAGTCTACTTAGTGGTTTGTTTTAAAAAAAAAAAATTATACATACACCTAATTTAGTTATTTGGTCAACCTATATATACGGTCTATCAATACAAACTACCAGTTAATGTACCCTATAAATATCTTTTAAACAATATAAAAAAAAGTCCTAAATTACTTACAAAAATTATCTAATTTTTTGACGAAATTGCATTTATTTTATATAAAAAATTATTGAATTGAATCAAAATTTAGTAGAAATATTTACTCAATATATATTTAGCTAAATTGAAGTAATTCAACATTTCAATTACGATCAATTATAGCGTTGATTGCTTGTTTCATCCTGTTTTTGTCATTTTTTTTTTTAAATTGATTGAATTAAATTATAACTTGCTAATTGTTCCTCAATTATATCTAATACTTATCTAAATTCTTGCTAGAATAAATCTTTAATTCAAAAGTCAACAATAGTGTGACTTTTTTTAAAAAAAAAAATTATTTTTATTACTAGGGGGTAGGGGAAGGAAAAATGAGGAAGGGGATTACAATGTAGAGATTCGAACCCTCACTAACAAGGTGAGAGTTCAGGTAGTCAACCAACTGACCCACTAGATCCCTACAACAATAGTGTGACTACTTGTTAAACCCGCTATTTTTTTTTTTTAAAAAAAAAAAGTTGATTGAAGTAAATCGAATTTTGCTAATTGTTATTCAATTCTATCTAATACTTAGCTAAATTGAGATAATTCAATATTTTCATTAAAGTCAACTCAGTGTTGACTAATTGTTACATTAACTATTTTTTTTTAATTTTCTTAAATTAATTTAATTAAATCAACACTTACAAAATATTTATACGATCTAATGCTTAACAAATTGAGATAATTCAATGTTTTAATTAAAGTCAATCACCATGTCAACTACTTGTTACATTCATTATTTTTAAAAAAAAAAAAAAGTTGATTGAATTAAATTAAAAGCCGATAATTGTTACTCAATCATATTTAATACTAAGCTAATTTGAGATAATTTAATATTTCAATTAGAGTCAACTATAGTGTTGACTGCTTGTTACATCTTCTTTTTTTTTTAAAATAATGATGGAATTAAATCAAAACTTGCTAATTGGTATCACTTTATTTAACTCTTAGAAAAACTAAGATAATTCAACATTTCAATTAAAATCAATCATAGTGTTTGACTACTTGTTATATCCACTTATTTTTTTATTTTATTTTTTAAAATGATTGAATTGAATCAACACTTGGGAAAACTTTTACTTAATAATGGTTGATGCTCAGCTAAATTGAGATAATTCAACTTCAATCAAAGTCAACCATAGTGTTGACTACTTGTTACATCTCTTTGTATCATTTCAGTTTTATCGAATGTCTACGAAGAGACACCACTTGTTACATCGTTTATTTTTTTTTTTGTAAAAAAAATTGAATTAAATCAAAACTTGCTAACTGTTATTCAATCTAATCTAATGCTTAACTAAACTGAGATAATTTAATGTTGCAATTAAAGTCAACCATAGTATTGACTACTTGTTACATCCATATAAAAAAAATTGACTTAAATCAAAACTTGTTAATTGTTACTCAATCATATCTAATACTTTCTTAAATTGAGATAATTAAATATTCCAATCAAAGTCAACCGTTATCATAGTGTTAACTCTCGTAACATCCACTATTTTTGTTTAAATTGAATGAATTAGATATGAACTTGCTAATTGTCACTCAATTGTATTTAATAATTAACTAATTGAGATAATTCATATTTCAATTAAAGTCAACGATAGTATTTACTACTTGTTACATCTACTTTTTTTTTTTAATTGATTGAATTAAATCAAAAGTTGCTAATTGTTACTCAATCCTATACTTAGCTAAATTGAAGCAATTCAATGTTTCAATTAAAGTCAAGCATAGTGTTGACTACTTATTACATCCACTATTTTATTGATTGAATTAGATCTAAACTTACTAATTGCTACTCAATTCTATCGAATACTTAGTTAAATTGAGATTATTTTTATGTTTTAATTAAAGTTAATCATAGTATTGACTACTTGTTACATTCATTATTTTTGTTTAGAGTGATTAAATTAGATCAAAACTTGTCAATTGTTACTCAATTTTATTTAATACTTGACTAATTGAGATAATTCAATTTTTCAATTAAAGTCAACCATATATTGACTACTTGTTACGTCTACTTTTTTATTAGAAAAAATTGATTGAATTAAATCAATAGTTGCTAATTGTTACTCAGTCCTGTATAATGCTTAACTAAATTGAAGGAATTTAATGTTTCAATTAAAATCAACCATAGTGTTGACTACTTGTTACATTTACATTTTTCTGTTTAAATTGATTGAATTAGATCTAAATTTGGTCATTGTTACTCAATTCTATTTTATACTTATCTAATTGAGATAAATCAATGTTCCAATTAAAGTCAACTACAGTATTGACTATTTGTTACATCTACTTTTATTAAAAAAAAAGTGATTGAATTAAATCAGAAGTTGCAAATTGTTATTCAATCCTATATAATACTTAGCTAAATTGAAGGAATTTAATGTTTCAATAAAAGTCGACCATAGTGTTGACTACTTGTTACATCATTTATTTTTGTTTAAGTTGATTGAATTGGATCTAAACTTGGTAATTGCTACTCAATTCTATTTAATACTTAACTAATTAAGATAATTCTATGTTTCAATTAAAGTCAACCATAGTATTAACTACTTGCTACATCTACTTTTAGAAGAATGATTGAATTAAATCAAAAGTTGCTAATTGCTATTTAGTCCTATATAATACTTAACTAAATTGAAGCAATTCAATATTTCAATTAAAGTTAATCGTAATATTGACTACTTGTTACATCCACTGTTTTATTGATTGAATTAGATATAAACTTACTAATTGCTACTCAATTCTATCTAATACTCAGCTAAATTGAGATAATTCATTGTTTCAATTAAAATCAACCGTAGTGTTGACTACTTGTTACATCCACTCTTTAAAAAAAAAAAATTGATTGAATTAGATCTAAAGTTTCTCATTGTTACTTTTTTCCATTTAATACTTAACTAATCGAAATAATTCAATGTTTCAATTAAAGTCAACCATAGTACTAACTATTAATTACATATACTTTTTTCTTTTAAAATTGATAGAGTTAAATCAAAAGCTGCTAATTGTTACTCAATCTTATATATTACTTAGGTGAATTGAAGCAATTCAATGTTTTTATCAAAGTCAATCATAGTGTTAAGTACTTGTTACATCCCTTTGTTTTATTGATTAAATTAGATCTAAATTTACTAATTGCTACTTAATTCTATCTAATACTTAGCTAAGTTGAGATAATTTAATGTTTCAATTAAAGTCAACCATAGTATTGATAAACTTTTACATCGATTTTTTTTTTAAATTGAATTAATAGTTATCAACTTGTTTTACGTAATCTTATATAATAGTACTTAGCTAAATTGAATCAATCCTATATTTCAATTAAAGCCAACCATAGTGTAGAACACTTGTTACATCCACTATTTTTTTTTTTAAAAAGTTATTGAATTAAATCAAAACTTGCAAGTTATTACTCAATTATATCTAATCTTAGCTAAATTGCGATAATTTAATGTTTCAGTTAAAGTCAACTAGCTGTGGCAGCAATGGCTACGCCCTCAAGCCTCCATGTAGAGAGAGAAGAGAATGTTAGGTTTCAGATTAGATTATGTTCTAGTTGATTCATTTTTTCGTCCCAACCATAGTATTGACTACTTGTTACATATATTATTTTTTTTTAAATTGACGAAATTAAATCAACACTTAGCAATTTTTTTACTCAATCCTAATCTAATCTTAGTTAATTTTCACTAATTCAATTTTGAATCGACCCATAAAACAAAACAGGCAAAAACATCAATTTCCAAAAAAAATAAAAATAAATAATAACAAAGAATTTTAATCAGAATAAAAAAAATGAAATTTTTACCCTTCTGTTATATTGAAAACCATCAATCTTATTAGCCGATACAAAGTTAGTGAGAACCATCTGATCACCACCACGATTATTATAAGAAGGAAGAAAAAATTTCTTAGCCATTAGATTTGAGTTTGAATTTTTTCAACATGTCAACAATATGTTGCATATGATAATTATCTGATTTATCTAATGAAGATATTTTTGGAGTTGTATTTAAAAAAAGAAAAATAGGCATGCAAATATGTACTTTTTATCGGAATCTGCTTCATTAAACTTAATGAAGTGTAGTAGTGCAGAAAGTACGTACAGATTTAAATTGAGTACATGTTCATTGACAATTTTTCAAACCTACAGAAAGAAAAAGAGAAGTCTCACTAGTATTGTTTATGGATTTGGAATAGGTGTATTGCACGTTTTTTCTTGTTGAATATTATTGGGAAAAGAGTAATTATGGTCTTGAAAAAAGAGAGAGTAAAATTTAAATTATGGATAATTATATTTGGCACAACCCAAAATGACACAACTTGGCACAACTCCACCTTTTTGGAGGTATTAATGTAAATTCAAGTGGACTTTTGGCACAAATTGCACAAATGCCATCGTCGTCTTTTACGTTTATGCCCTTTCTGAAAATTTTATTTTTCCAATTTCAAATTCATTAAATTTTTTACTCTCTTCACCCAAGATCATTATTACATTTTTCTTCCCAATGCCAATCACTAGAGAAAAGCTGTGCATTCTTTTTGAATGTATACTTTTCTTATATAGTATATATATATATATATATATATATATATACGTATATTCTATTTTCTATTTATTTATTTAATTTTCCTTGTTGTTTTATGGGTCATCAAATAGGTGGTGACCAATTACCTATAGCAAGAAAAAAGTAGAACCTAGTATATACCTATATATATATATATATATATATATATATATATATATATATATATATATATATATATATATATATATATATCCTATTTTCTATTTATTTATTCGTTGTTGTTTTATATTGGTCATCAAATAGATAATGACCAATTACCTATACAACCTGTATATATACGTATAATCCTAGTTTTTATTTATTTCTTGTTGTTTTATTGGTAATCAAATAGATGATGACCAATTACCTATAGTAAGGAAAAAAGTAGAACTTATTATACAACCTATATATATATATATATATATATATATATACACACGTATATTCCTATTTTAAATTCAAATTTTACACTCTTTCATCATTACACTTAATTTCCCAATGTTCAATCAGTAAGAAAAAACGTGTAACCATACTCCTTGTTTTTTTTTTTTTCATTGGTCATAAAATAGGTTGTATAACATTGTATAACATCCTTCCACCTTTTTTTTTTCATTGGTCATAAAATAGGTTTTATAACATTGTATAACATCTTTCCAGCCTCAACCACTTCATTTTCTTTTCTCTTTCTCGTTGTAAAAGATCATATAACGTCCTTCCAGCCCAAACTATGTCACAATTTTCAGGGAATACGGAGGAATTTGATATTTGTAATTGCGGTAACTCTTGTCTTGTAAGAACCTCAAGGACTCCAAACAACCCAGGTCGTAGATTTTTTGGTTGCAAGATTCCAAAAGTGAGTAGCTACTTTCAAAATGTCATTTTTCAAAATCTGATTTTCGGCCTTGAAGTTTCGGTTTTGTTTGAGTTCATAATTTCTTATCATTTTATGTAGGATAAGGGTGGATGTGGTTATTTTAAATGGATTGATCCTTCTACAGAGGTTGAGCTTTTGAAGGCGAAGCTTAAAGAGGTTGAAGAAGAGAGGGATACATTGAAACACAAAATGAAGGATGTTGGAGACAAGATTGATTCATTGAAACAAAAATTGAAGGTGACTAAGCAAGAGAGGGACTGTGAAAAAGCCAAATTCAAAAGGCTTGTGATCGTTGTTCTATGTGTATTAGTTGCAAAAATTCTCTTTGCCCTTGTCTAATTGTATCTAGTTACTGTTATGTTGCTAATTTAGTAGTTAGGCCAATGTAGTAGTGTTTTGGTTATTGTCATTGTGATTTAGTTGGCCTTGTAAGACATGTTTTTCCTATTGTTATTGGATTTTCGGTTTGCCTTTTATTGAAGGGTGCATTTTATAGATGGTTGAGTATTCAAACCACTACTTCTTTTCGTAGTGTTTTTACTCATCTATGTTATGTGAATCTATTTTTGATCAATGAATTGGGTTTTTACTCATATTTATAAACATTTTCCTTTTCCATTTTGAAGAGTAAAATGATAGTTAGGCCTAACGTAGCGACTAAAATAATTTAACGATGATTCTTAAATGTGGTTGATCTGCCCTAGTATAATGGTTTCGCCTTAAGTTTAGAACATTTAGGTCCCGAGTTCGAGTCTAGTTACGCGCCTTTAAAAAAAAATTATAGTTTCCCTTGAGTTCCTAATCGGTGCAAGTGAAAATCTGTTTAGGTGACATAGAAAAGCATGTTCATATTTATGAAGTAGTGTTTTTTACTCATCTTTGTTATGTAAATATAGTTTTTGATCTACTTTTGATATAATGGAATTGGGTTTTTACTCATATTTATGAACATTTTCCTTTTTACTACCTTATTTTTTTCTCTTTTCCTTTTTTACATTGAGTGCATTTCGCCAATTTTTAATCAAATTATCTAATATGCATAAAATAATAAAAAATATAAGAATCCGTAAAATCAAAATTAATTATTTTGTGTAGTCTTAGTGTTTTCAAGTTAAATTATTCCATCGTGTTAGCTATTAAGCATAGAAATATTAAAAGAGACACGAATTGTAATTGCAAAACAAACATTTCATTCCAAACAAAGATAAAACAAGCTAAAACAAAACACAACAAAACTAAAAACAGAGATGACATAGCATCTAGACAAAAACACCCACACCAACCATTCCTACCAATAATCTTGACCACCTCAAAGATCAAGAACCTTGGTGCATGCATCACCAAAAGCAACGCCCCTAGTATCAAGTAAGGGGCTATCCTTTGATGACTCATTGTCACCATCAGTATCATAGACTTGAGGGGGGTTATTCTTCAGGAGCTTCTCGTACATTTCATATGATTTGGTAAGAGGAAGGGGGTCAAGCAAGAGTATCATCTCAGTAGAGTCTCTGCCTCTAAGCTTGATTAGCCTGTGTATTAGCTCAGTTAGTTCATCCTCCATGGTTTTGTAGTTTTGTTTTTTGGTGTGGTACAACTTCTCTATGACATCCGGAGATGCACATAATCCTAAACTTAGTCTTCTTTCGTTAGGTGTTCTCTCCATTTTTTTAGGTTACTGATAGCTTAGTACGTATTTAGGGTAATTTTTGCATGCAACCCATCTAGTGATTATATAGTGATCATGCATTAGTTGATATAATTACTTTCTTACCTTGGGCGGCCAAACCCACCCACGCCTAAACCCTTCACCAATTAGATTTGGTTACCCATTTCATTAGCTAAACTCTCATTGGCCAATTTAAGAGGTGGACATTGGAAATAAACAAGAGGGCATCTTGTATGCCGTGTTGTCAACATTATTATCCTTCTTGGAAATTTGTCAAAATTGTAAACGAATAGTCGTACAAAATTCAATTTTTTTTTTGTTATATAACGTTCTTTAATTAATCACATACTAATAACTTCACACAATTTTTAATACTATTATTAATCACTTACTAATAAGTTTATCTCTATCAGTGTAATTAATTAATCAAAAAATAAGTTCATATACATGTAAGTTTAAACATATCAGGGTAAGTCTAAAAAATAAGTTCATATGACGTTTATATAACTTTCTCTAATTATACATATCACTGTAAGTCATAAGAAATAAGTTCTTATAATAATAAGGTTATCTCTATCAGTGTAAGTTATAAGTTCAAATGATGGTTCAAATAAAATCCATATCTGAGTATAATACATCTGTTTATATAAGAATTTTTGGCGAACAAACTAAAATTTTCATAATTTTATATTTAATATCCCAATACAAACCAAAACAACAACATCAATCCCCAAACATACTTATACTAACCCTGGCAAAAGATTCACATAGCCTTGGGAAAAGGGGTGCGGTAAGACTTCATCAAGTTCTAAGCCAACGCCTCCGAAACCGTAGCCATGGCCATCGCCTCCAACTTCTCATCCTCACTTTCAAAAACGGTCATCCATAATCTTGTCTAGTTTCTGCCCATTTCCATCAAAAGAAAATGAACGTCCATAAGACGCTCATTCATGTTCTTGGGCGGATTGATGAGGATTGTATACTTGCTATGTCCATGGGTCGCTTGTCACCTATTTCTGCACAAAGAATAAATAGTATAGGGATTAACTAAAAGAAGGAGAAAGCAAGTTATACTGTTTTTTAGTCTGAAAAAAAAAGAAGAAAAAGAATGATGAACATTTATGAATACCTTTTGGTAGGTATATTCTGGAACGATGTAAATGAAAAGTTGGAAATGAAGGGTTGTATAGTTGAATAGTCTCCAAATATGTGAGATAAATATCCATATTTATTGTTAATGTAACCGTTCATATATATCCATATTTATTGTCAATGTAATTGATTCCATTAATAATAAACAATTTACAAATGCAAGTAGATGAAGAAATTATCAATGTATTACATTAAGTTGAGTAATAATAAATTTTGAGTTTGAATATTTTATAATTAAGTATTTGAGTAATAAATTTTCAGTTTGAATATTTTATCATTAAGTTGAGTAATAATAAATTTTCGGTTTGAATATTTTTTTTTATTCCCTTGACTCGCAAATTTAATTAATTGTACACGTTATTTCCTTTAGAGGGAAACTGAAAGGTTCATTTGGCTCTTCTGATATAATATGTGAAATTAAATATTCCATTAACTTAAATAAGAGTATTAATTTGATTAAAGAATCTAAAATATCCTGTATTTTATTTTACACTTTATATTTGTAACTTTCGTGATAGTTGTATTTAACAAATAGTACTCAAAAAAATAATATTTAGCACAATAAAAATTTAGGCATAATAAGACATAAGTTTATATATAATAAAATTAATTAAACACCCCCCCCCCCCCCCACCAAAAAAAAAAATTACATAAACAAATCATCCCCCTTCGATCGAAACCAAAACAACAAAATCAAACCCCCAATACATACTAACCCTGCCTAAACATTGACATGCACGGTGGGGGTGGGGGGGGGGGGGGGAACAAGAAACCCTAATCATTCCTAAAATTAAGAAAATGGTTGGGTGAGGGGGGCAAGATCTCATTAACTTCGAGGCCAACGCCTCCGCATGTAGCCTTGCTCATCATCTCCATTTTCTTTCGGTTTCTTTTCAACTCGCCAATCTTTCCATCATCTTGTCTAGTTTGTGCATCATGACTATAAAAAAAATGAACGTCTATAAGATGCTCAAAATTACGATTTTTGGGTGGTCCGAGGATGTTTTCGTAAATGCTTGATGTAGGCCATCGTGCTTCGTAGACATTTTTTCGCAAAAACAACAAGTAGAAAAGATTAACTAACATGAAAGCAATTTATAAAGTTTATTAATCGGCAAAAAAAAAAAAATGGAAGATGAACACAACAAAACTAGAATACCTTGTTATGTATCTTCTAAAAGGCACTTTACTCGAAAAGTTAGAAATGAGTGGTCTAAATTTTTTTTTGAAGTTGGTTAATATGAAATCTCAACAGTTTAGTATACTCATAAATTACAATCTTTATTAAGTTTGTTATGACCAAATCATCAATGATTTATTTGGAGTCATGACATCATGTACTAACAAATTGTAATATATTACTAAATTAATTATTTTACTGAAACATATTATTTTTGAATTAATTGACTAAAATTATTTTACTTTAACATATAATTGAATCAATTTGGAATCCACACACTTTGTGTTATAGTGAATTCATTCCACTAATCATTAGTGGTTCAATTGGATCAAGTTGTATCTAAATTCAATTTTTGTTAGAGTAACACCTTCATTCCACCAAGCATTGGTGGTCGAATTGGATCAAGTTGGATCTCAATGTTGAAGTGGTTCTAGTCTCAATTCAATTTTGTTGACTTTTGTGTTGACTTGCTCTATGTTGATCAAATTGATGATCAACAACACTTGATCTTGATATAATTAGAACACCTTCATTCCGGTGGTGATCTGATTTTTGGATCTCAATGTTGAAGTGGTTCTAGTCTCAATTCAATTTTGTTGACTTTTGTGTTGAATTGCTTATGTTGGATCAAATTGATGATCAACAACACTTGATCTTGATATAATTAGAGTAACACCTTCATTCCACTAAGCATTGGTGGTCCAATTGGATCAAGTTGGATCTCAATGTTAAAGTGGTCATAGTCTTAATTCAGGTTTTAGGGTTTGTTGACTCTTGTGTTGACTTGCTTATGTTGGATCAAATTGAACCAAATTTAGAGTCACACCTTCATTCCACCAAGCATTGGTGGTCCAATTGGATCTCAATGTTGAAGTGGTCGTAGTCTCAATTCAGGGTTTAGGGTTTGTTGACTCTTGTGTTGACTTGCTTATGTTGGATCAAATTGAACCAAATTTAGAGTCACGCCTTCATTCCACCAACATGGTGGTCCAATTAGATCAAGTTGGATCTCAATAAGTGGTAGTTAGATCAGTGCACCCACACTAACCCTTATAGTCTTCGTATAACTACCTTAATTTGATACAACATGCGGAATAAATACTTTTATTATAAGAAATTCCCAATGATCTGGTCTAGATATAGAGCTTTAAGAAGTTATACAATTTGAATAGTCATCAATAACCGGATAACTTGTTATAAATAGAGAACATTTAAGGTAAATCTAAGGAGAGACTCGGGTTGTAAGCTCACCCAAACGTCTTTGACGAATTTAGAGAGACTCCGAACATCACTCGAATAACTCTACATATGAGTGTAGCAAAGTAGTATGAGCACAACACTAGGCTCGTAGGTATCATAGGCCGACTAAGACTAGATAACGTATATAAAGGCAACAAGCAAGAAAAATCATATAAACCAACAAGTACAAGTCAATATGAATCCATATGAGAAAAAGTCATCTTTTATGTTATAGCATCTAAACCCAATTGTGCCAAGTCTTAGTATAATCAATCCGAATCGACATCATAAGAGTATCACAACAATTCAGAACCAAGATATAATGCAATGCAATAATGTATGTAGGATGAATGCAATGCATATGCGCTTTTGTACAACATGTCCATGACGGAGCTTAACTCCACGTCTTGGCGATCATGACTATAGTGGGGGACCCGCGAAGTCCATGTACCACTCGCTCCGAATATAACTGATCACGAGCACACTCTCACGATCCCGCAAAGACCTAGGGATCGGACACTCCATCGTTCCGTTGCAAGAAACCTCGGCAACAAACACTCATCTCTTTTACCCTCGGAAAAAAGCAAAGAAAGAGGCTACACTCTCTCACATATCATCATTAGTGCCATAACCATGCATATATCAATGTATCATGGAAATGCATATGAGTATGATGAAATGTAATGTTAAAAACCAATTCAATCCGAAACGGTACCGCACATGGAATACAAGTAATATCAAAGAATAAGGCTACACAAAAAGCCACGATGGGATCACCATTCTCATCTCCATATCAATCAAGTAAAGCACCGCAATATCATAGTCATGATATATCATTAGTCACAGATACTCAATGTCTCAAGTGGCAACGAGCACAAAAAAAAATAGATCAAGATAAGTCAACAACACAACGGGATGTGTATCCCCCAAATCATACAACAAGGTCCAACCTAAGAAAATATCTAACCCAACTTGATACCCGCAGTTTATATGCATTCTCCGACAATATCATCTAAACATACGCTTCGCTAATCAAAGTCTCACCATAAGGTAAACCGTAACCTACCTCAATGCCGAACAGGTGTCACGAACTCCATGCCAAAGCTTTTTCCTTAGAAGTGCTTCCGATCGGACAAGGTCTTTAGTGCTTATTCGTCACACAATATGTGTACGCTACCCAATAATACTTCAACCTATATTAAGACGCCAACAACTATGGTTAAGCTACGGGGAGATTCAAACGTATTCTAACGTTAGTAACTCCTTTCTAGATGTTTAGGCGATGTTTTCTCTTGTATCTAAACCAACCACATACTACCAATACAACATCAATAATTATGTGTTCAATACCAATCCGGACAGCCCACACAATATTCTAAAAGTTTACATTCATAACATGCAATAACGATTCACCCCGAGCCGACATTCTCAAGTTACTTTTATTAGTTTGTAGCCTTAACGTTTGCATGTAACAACTTATAACAGCCCATCTAACATACAATATGATGTATACTCTTAACTTATAATTATTCTTTCCAACTTAATGAAAACACAAGTCCAAAACAGTCCACTACCACAACATGTCCAAAATTGTCCCCTACCCGACAACATAATAATGTTCGGAATTCTTGCAAACGTTTACGAACATACTAAGCCAACCACATGCGATTTTTATACATCATTTCATGTCTTCTTTTCATATAATTTTAGTAAGTTATGACCAGCTATCCACACGACAAGTACAACATCAATTCATACGCAATCTATATCGTCATTTTTATAATCCTTAAAACAACTCACAAATGACTTTAGTTTCAACTCCAACCATTAAACACCTTCCTTTCCATCATAAAATTCATGATAATAACAATCAAAATATCAAGTAAAAACAGTTCACTAACTTTTTCACAAAATCGGCCACACACGGCTACACCATGCTTCAACATCTCTCACATAAAATCATAGATTCAACCATTTTCATACTAACCTAACTTCACCTTTAACCTTCCAATTCTTTTCATTCTTTTTACCATGAGATCTATGATAGTAACAACCATATTTATTAAAGAAAATCAGTCCATTAATTCCACCAGTTTGTCCCTACGGCCAACTAACATTCCAACGCCAACTTTCATGATTTTATGCATCGATTCATGTTCGTCAAGTTACAACCATACTTCAACATCAACACATATAACCCCATAACTACTATCATGTTCCAACATCAATACACCTTATTTCATGCATACAACTTATATTCACACATCTACATCACCCTTAATACTTGAAAAGAAAGTTAGATCTTACCTTGACAACTTGACTTTCTCTACTTGGCTAGAGTTGGTGACTTGAGATGGAAAATGGTTCTTGTTGCTCCAAAGACTATCTTCACGTTTTAGGGACCTTCTAAAGGGTTGAAACACCTTGGAAAATAATTTTTGGATCAAGACTCAAAGAGCTAAATTTCAGCCCTCTTGGCCGAATGGTTCTCCTCTCTAGGCTTAGGTTTTCTTTCTTTGTGTTGTGTAGTTGAAATGAATTGTGATGGCTGATTTCTTGGTCATTATTTGGTTCAACTTTGATGCCTACAAGTTGGTCACATGCTCCACTTATGGCATGATTCATTCCATTAACTTTACACTTTAAATTTTCTAATTTGTTTTCTACAACTTTTGGCCAACCTCACCTTCTTGTTTCTCCTTTCTTCTTTCTTTTCAATTGTTTACAAGACAATTGTATGTGTGGTGAATGATTCATACACCACCCTTTGTCCATTGTAATCATGCCAAGATGGATGAGCAATATTTAATGTAAAATGATCCCTCCACCATGTTATGTCCTCCTAAAACAATGTATACTTTCATAAAGTAGTGGATGCTCAAATATTCAATTGTATGCTTCAACTTTTTCTCCTCAAAATTTTCAGCCCTATGGCCGAATGTAACTTGTGTGTTTCTTCCAAATTTAATTGTCCACAATATGTTGAAAATGTAGTGGATGAATCAACATTTAATTGCATATTTGTATGTCTTCCATTAACCTTATTTTAGATGACTTTGAGTCATCCTTTTTACCTTGGATGTTGATGCTCTTGTTGGCTCATTATTGTCACCAATTTTTACTTAACACCACACTTAAGTAATTCCTAATCTCCAATAACATTTTTGTACTAAGTAAAATTTGTAACCGATTTGTTCTAGTTTAGAAATTAAAATCCAAAGTTTCTATCTCACGTTGATTCTTTCGCGAATAACTCGACGTATAAAAATACGGGGTCTAACAGGTAGTAGTCTCAATTCAGGTTTTAGGGTTTAGGGTTTAAGGCTTGTTGACTCTTGTATTGACTTGCTTATGTTGGATCAAATTGAACCAAATTTAGAGTCACACCTTCATTCCACCAAGCATTGGTGGTCCAATTGGATCAAGTTGGACCTCATCAAATTTATTTTTTATCTCAAAATCAAGTAAATAAAATAGAACAATCAACATATAGTATATATGATCACATAGATAATTGGTAACATTAAAAATCAACATGTGGCAATTCCATATTAAACACTTTCCAAATGCAAGTAGATGAAGAAATTATCTAAGTATTACATTAAGTGGAGTAATAATAAATTTTCAGTTTGAATTTTATTTTTCAGATTGAAATTTTCCCTCTATGTTTTTTCCTTTTGATCCAAAACAACTTTTGAGAGGGAAATCTAAAAAATTTAATCCGAAAACAACTTTTGAGAGGGAAATCTAATGTTTTTTTTTAATTTTGAAGCTATGTATTAATGATGAAATTACCAAAAAAAAAAGTGTTATTGGTGGAAAATGACAAAAAGGGCGGTGAATGGTGATAATTATGACTTTACGTATATCAGTGCACATTGGTATGGGAAAAAAACAGATTTCCTATGACCCTTCTTCATTTACCAAGGAAAGTAACGAATTGCTATTGGCTAGGGGTGCTTTGTTCTTAATTTTTTTTGACCGTTCACTTGTATCATTTGCTATTAAAACCCTACTACACACAAGATCTTACCTCAAGCAAACCAGAAACCAAATCTCTGTAAGGCATCAAATCAAAATATTGAAAGGTATCATTACTACTCTTCATTTACATCCACCTAATATTTATCATTTTTTTAAATATTATTTACAGGTGAAAATGATGCGTAACACAGTGAATGTCCCTAACACTACTCGCCCCCAAGTCCATGTGTATCCGATGAACAATCCGCTTCAGTCGCTTGTTTGTCAGATTCATGAATTGAGAGTGGAAGTTGCTACGTTAAGTCGACGTGTGGATGGGTTGTGCCACAAGCAGGAGATAATGATGATGCGTATGGAAGCTATTGCAACTAGGCTGGAGAGAACTATGTTGCCTTCTATCAACAAGCCTAACAATGACCCTCAAAGCTCGTCCCTCCCCGATAAATTGTATTAGATTTCCCCTTTTAAATGTATTTTATATGAGCACAACAAAGAAGAACAACTTTGTATAATTGTTATTTGAATTTTAATATCTAAACAATTTCAATTTTATGATCAATTGTATAATTGTTATTTGAATTTTAAGGTCTGAACAATTTCAATTTAATGATGAATTTGCGTTCAATTTTACAAGAATTAAATAAAATTAAAATTATAATATAAAATAATAATATATAATGGGAATTGGATGTATTGCAATAAGTGTCAGTCATTAAATGTAGTTCAGCCGACTGATCCGGTTGAATTGGCATGTTTGGCCTATTTAAAGAAGAGAAACATTGTACTACATTCCTTATTCTCTTTGTTTACATACATTTCAATACTCTAGTCTCTATCGGCTCCAGGTATAGTACTTTCATTTTCAGCAACAAAGTAGTCAGACTAGGGTTTTATACATTCAACCTTAGGTAAAAAAAATTAATTTTTGTATTATTATTTGCAAAAATGGAACACCTACTACACCGGACTAAGAGAATCATGCGTAAGTTTGATGACACAGATTTTTTGATTAACCGACGTTCGGATGCACTAGAAAACTGGGTCACTCTTAATGCCGAGATGTTCATCCACCATTTAAATGCCTTGGAATCTCATATCTGAACGAGGTTAGGTACTGTCACTCAACATTCATGGGACACCTTAGTGCAATTGGATGGAGATTGTAGAGGATTCTAAGAGCCCTATTCCGTTTTGCTAAGTTGAATGCAAATGATGTTGTTACTCCCCCCTCCACTCCCCCTCCGTTTTAGTGGGTATTAGGTGCTTATTGTTAAGTTAATTTTTGTTATGGAAGTACTACAGTACCTTTATGTTAGGGTATGTTGTTTTTACATTCCTAGTCCTTTTATATTAGACAAGTTAATTATTAGAAGTATGTTACTACTTTTTTTAGTCGTTATGGTATGTTATTATTTTGTATTCTTACTATTAACATGCCAGTATTATACGTTACATTGCGTTATATTTTGCATTGTATTAACATGCCATTATTTTGCATCGTTACTATTAAATTGCATTATATTATACAAACTACTAAAAAACACTAGATTATGATTAACAAAGGAGTACATGGTAAGTTTCTTAAGAGAATAGTATTTGAAATTTAAAATTCAAAATCACACAGTAATCAATTTTGGTATTGGGCAAATAAAAAGAAAAATTTGGCAGGTGAGAAAATCAACCAACCTATTAAATGCTTCTACACCTTTAAATACCAAACCCTAACAAGAAAAATCTAAAATCTACTTTCACATTCCTAAAAATTTCAAAAAAAAAAAGATGTCTTCCCAAAACATAAGTTCAACTACTCAAGGTTCTTCGGATGATCCACGTGATCCAAGATGGGAGATTACGGCTTTGAAGGTTGAAGTGAAAGAACTTAGGCAGATCGCGAGAATCTGGGAATGAACTTTGGGAGCCGAGGCAATGTGTTTTGCGCTTACATTGAAGAAGTCAATAATATTGACCTTTAGGATGGATGATATAGTTTTTCTACTCTAACATGTTGGTGATTTAGTCGTTTAATCTATGTTTTGAAAAAAGTTGTTTTGATGTTACGATGGTCTACTTCTGTTATATGTCTTAGTTTTTGTTTTGAAACATGGTAAGTTGGTTAATGTAGCAAAAGGCATGCACAATGTAAGATTTTGGCTGTATTATGTTGTTACTGTCTTTGTGCTCTTGTTGAAGGCTTTTTTTTTTTTTTTTGTTGGTTTGGTACACAAAAAATACTTAAAGAAAGTCTAACATTACTTGCAAGTTCATCCAGATTGAGTCACTGTTAGAACAACAAACTTGAAAAATATGATTGGTATTTAAATAGTCCATGTTAATTATTTTATTTTTATTAAATTTAAAATAATCACAAATTTAAGTGATATTGTTTTTAAAGTTAAGTGGCATTATTTTTAAAGTTATTACAAATTTAAGTTTTTTCACAGGTGCAAAAACTTTTAAGAACTTAAAACAGCATTCTATAAACCCAAATTCATAAAATATTGATATAATTAGATATTCATAATTAAGAGCATACAAAGTTCAAAGACGTTTCAAACCAAAACGTCGGTAAGGCATTTGCAAAAGCTACGAACAATGGGTCACATTAACAACCACAAATTTAACAAATTCATCGTAGCTCCTAAACAACACAAAATCCAAGACATCTCCTTCAAAACCTCGCCCCTTCAACGAATTCTTTCCATCCATCCCGGATTCTCCTTCTTTGACCAAATGGTACAAGACGTCCATACGATATTGTGATGAACAATCCTAGTGGCAGTGACTCGAGGTGGAATGTATTGAGATACTACCGTTGGAAACCACTGTAAAAAAAATAAGAATTATAAATACATTGTAATTTAACAAAAAAATAATAATGGAAATAATGGAAAATGTGAGTACACCACATCATCCAACGTTGCATAAGATCTACTCAGCCTTATTCTGAAACGGGGGTGGGAAAGGTGACTCGGATGGACTTGAGTGAAATCGGCCATTTATCAACAAAATTTTTTGGTTTGCAAAACTACTTTGTATTGAAAATGTTTAGGGTAAATAATAAGTTAGGGCTGAACGTTCTTAAATAGGAGTAGTAAATTGGAGTGAGAAGGCACCTTTTCACCTTTCCCTCCTAAACGTTTTTCAATCCCAAAAATTTTGGATTCCCTCCATTAAGAAAGAATAATTGAAATTTCCGAATTTTAAAATGATATTTTACTATGTTTTCTCAGATTTCTAATAATTTCTATTGAACAAGTAATAAGGGAGAATTTATGAAACTATTTTTTTTAAAGACAATTTTTTCCAAAGTTAGGCAGAACATTCTCAATTTTGTGATCAAATCACATGTTTGAAGTCAACAAAAATAGCAAACTTCTCTTTGTTACGCAATACATACAAAAAATTGCAATACTAACAAACAAATAATGCATCATCCAGTACATTAACATTTACACTATTTTGAAACACAAAATAAAACTTCCAATTCAATCAATACATACAAAAGCTTGCAAAACTAACAAACAAATAATGCATCACTATTTGAAACACAAAATAAAACTTCCAATTCAATTAAACGACTGGTTGGTCTGTTTAAACATCACCACCACTACTTCTATTATAACTACCGCCACTTCTACCACCCCCTACCTCCACCTCTTGTTCTTGCACTCCCACGTGCAGGTCTTGTTCAACTTGTACCACTATTATTATCACCTCTACCGGCATTGTCACCATTGACATTAGGTCCAGTTCTCGCACTCCCTCATGCACGTCTTCTTGTACTTGTACCACCATTATGATCAACTGCATTAACATGATCACCTCCATTCTCATTATTTTCATTGGCATTAGGTGCACATCTAGCCCTATACCCTGGTCCACCCCCTCGGCTAAATACGTTTTCACGTCCTCCGCTACGTCTGTTAATTGGTGGCCTTCCACGTAGACGAGTCTCTCTTGGATTTCTTAAGTATGTGAAATTATCATCGTCTGAATCATCTCCCCCAACGTCTGGCACCAGCATATCATCATCCCAATCTAAATAGGCAGCCAGTCTAGCTTTCATTACATTTTTAAAGTCTCCAATTTTCACTTCACTATCCAATGCAACATCACAAACCCTATCAAACCATTTCTTCAACATATAATATCTTTTGAACTCATCAGTCATGATTAGGTAGCCAGTAGGAAAGAATTTCCTCAAGTGTGGACGAACGACATCTCTTCTCCACCTTCTAATTATATACCTCTCAGGGATTATGTCAATCCTCTTTCTTGACATAACTTCTAGTATATGGCAACACAAAATATAAGTAGATTCAAAGTGTTTGCAATTGCATTCCAAATATTGACCGTTTGTCTGTATTCCACCAAGAACACAAATACATTGCCATGAAAATCATTCTTAATTGAATAATCTGCAATGTCGAACTTCTCCACACCTTCCACCACTTCAAAGATCTTCATGATTGCTCATTTCATGTTGATACTTTTTCGCTACCCGGTCCATGAAAAGATCATATATTGTACGAGTGTAATGAGTTTGTATTTGTTCCTCCCAATGAATCCAGAGAAAACTTTTGCTTCTGTTTACCTATAATTAAATTCAGAAGTTAACTCTTTATCAAATTTTGCTCTCAAGGCTATCTCGTATTGCTCAACAAACTGCTTTAGTGTGCTAGAACCACTGATATAGCCATCAAAAAAAGAATGAATACCCCCACACCTTTGTGTGGACAGCATACCAACCCAAAAATAGTGCTTTAGGTATACAGGAACCCACTTCTCCCTTTCCAAAAACTAATTAGAGAACCATCTTCTGTTTTGTAACTCATATTTTTGAATAAATGCCTCCCATTTTCCAACAAATTCATCAATAGTAATGCTATCAAAGATTACTACTTTAAATTCCCTCTTGGCAATTTTAGCATTATGAACTTGCTTTAGCCTGAAAGGCAACTTTGTGAAAATGTGCCAAATACAATACCTGTGGATTGCGTCTGCATCACTATTCTGATAGCTGCCTTAATACTCTCGCATTGGTCTGTCATAATAGCGGTTGAAGCTACACCATTCATGGCTCTAAGCCAAGTAGAGAAGACATATTTGTAAGTGTTAGCATCCTCGCTTGTAATCAAAGCACATCCAAGAAGTATGGACTACCGGTGCTGATTCACACCAATGAATTAAGCAAACGGCATGCGCCATTGATTCACAAGGTGGGTAGTGTCAAAACATATCACATCACAAAATTCAAGATATGCATTCTTAGAATGTGTATGAACCCATACACGCATTACGTAGCCTGCCAGAATTATCGTGATCTACTGCATAGAAAAACTCCTTATCCTTAACCTGGATGTTAAGAAAAAGCCTGTTTATTGCTTCTGCATCGGTGGATAAGGTTCTCAACCTCCTCTCCTGCAAAATGTAATTTCTGCAGTCCTTAGGGTTACATCCCAAATCCTCAAGACCACCAGCTTCAACTTCTAAGAGTCTTATGCTCTTTGAAGGTCTCAAACCTGCAATGCCGTGAGCAACAAGTTGCCTCTTCAAACTCCTGCTCATTTCCTTGTGTGAGTCGTGATAGTCTGGCATCCAACACATGATTATGCTCACTTTCAACCCTAGTGACACGCCATGATGATCCATCAACCATCATAACAGCATTAACACGAGCTTTACATTCAATCCTTTTGCTCGATTTCTTTTGTTTTCCTTTCCTTGACCTATCACAAGCATAGACAACATAATTAACAAAATCACTACGTTTTTTTAACGCTGTTTTTTTCACCACACCAAACCCTTTCAATCTGGCAAGCTCTATGTAAAATGAAAACAATGAATATTTACTTCCAAATGTCATCCCTTCAATAGGACCTTGTAAAAATTGTTCATGTGTAAATCTCTCCTCATTCATTCCTCCTCTAGCTTCATCTTCATCTGTCACATCATGCTAATGTTCATATTCATCCGTCAAAAGATCCTCTTCGTATTCCTCAAAGTGATAAGGAGTATTTACCTCTTCCTCTACACGCACCAAGTTGAGCCCTTCATCCTCGCTGTCCAAGTATGTGTCTGGACCATCACCATTGAAATCCTCTGAATCTTCATCTTCATCTTCTCCAACATTTTGAGAGCAAACTGTCATTGCCTTTAATCCCTAAAACATTATTCAAGGTTGCCCTTATATCACCGTCTTCAATGTTGTTAACGACACTTTCACCGTTGTAATCATCAGTTTCACTGTTGTAATCAACGTTTTCACTGTTGTTAATATCAACATTGAAAATGTTTGGGTCCATTTTATGTTTGTGATTTCGGCAAAGGAAGAAGAGAAAAGAGTAAGAGGCAACTGTTGTGGTAGATAAAATAAAATAAAATACAAAAGAGGCCCCTGTTGTATGTAATTAGGGATTTTTCTATTGTTTAAATGGTATCAAATTATAAAATTAAAATAAAAAGAGGCAAAGTATAACGTAAATGTATAACGTATAAATGTATAAAAATGAGATTGCTCATCTTCTCGAGGTGTTTGAAATATGGAAAAGTTGCGCATGCCTAAGTGTAATTATCTTGGAGGGAAAAAATAAAAAATTATTTAGAGCCAAATATTCATTAAGGGTAATTAGGACTTTTTTAGTGGGTTGTGCCAAGTTGTGCCAAATAGCAGCACCCATAAAAATATTAGAGGGAGATAAATTTATAGGTTTTAGGTATTGGAAGAATGAAAATCTTAAGCATGCTATGTGTAATAATTGCTTTGTCTTGAAGGAAAAAATTTGGAGGGAAATACCACTTATTGGAGCCAAATCTTCATTAAGGGTAATTAAGCTTTTTAATAAGGTTGTGCCAAGTTCTGCCATTTTGGGTTGTGCCAAATAGCAGCACCCAAATCATATATGTAAGTTTCTACATTTGCGTACACTGACCATTTATGTTCCCGAATGCATTGATAGATGCTAAGTGAGAAACAATGTCCCAACTCCTCATCAGTCGGTGAGAATCAGTGTCTAAACATCTTGTTTCATGCTTTGAGAAAGGAAGATTAAAGTTCAAAATAAGGTCATCCCCATGCCCAAGGCCTTTCTTGTTACACAGAAAAAAAACAATGTAGTGAAGAAAGGAAAAGAAAGGTGCAGTATATAAAATATCACACAATAGGAGGTTAGACTTGAAAAGTCATAACCGGCCATAAAGGTGTTATTAAACACATTTAACTATCGGGGTTTATGGATGTATAATTATTGATACAATAAGTTTCTTACAATTTTTTATTGTCTAATTTATTACAATAATAGACCAAAGAATGAAACAAAAATATCAAAAAAAGGGGATAAAAGATAAATAGAAATGGTGATCATAGAAGAGTGCCACATCATCTTGTCTATGCCTAGCTTTATATTATATATAGATATAGATTTATAGTTGTGTATTTCTCTGTTAATATATTTCACATATTAATAATAAGTGAATAACCGCGTAATATAATCACACTTCTCTTATATGTCATGTACTTATATTTTTGTCTCTAAGAGAAGCAGAATAAGTAAATAGGAGCATTTTTTTTTTGGTAAAACATATACTAATGTAAATTAAACCGCTGCTATAGTAGCCAAATTGTTTGCCGGAGAGTTCCTCCGATTTGGTACAAAAGTATCAATATTACAAACATTGATAATTCTTGTAAAAGTAGTTCCTTCCATGTCTGCCCAAAAACTTCTATTCGCATACAACGGAGGAACTATCATCTGCATTGTCGCACCAAAAGTCTATTTCTTTGCCCCTTCTTTAGCTAGAGCATTCGCCACTTGGTTCTGCTCCCTATACACATGCCTAAACTGGGGGTTCCCTAGCTTCGTCATCATAAATTTGCATTCATGAATTAAAGCACTGTAAATGTCATGACCATTGCTGATCATGTGAATTGCCTCTGCTAAATCACTCTCCACTACAATTGGTTTCAAGTTCTGCTGCACTGCAATGGTGAGGCCTTCTAGTATTGCTGCAATTTCAGTGTATGTGTTTGTAACAAGGGGTAAGCTCTTGGTGAATCCCACTAACCAGTCATCATTGTTATTCCTAATAACTCCTCCCAATCCACCAGATCCCGAGTTCCCGTTACATGCATCATCTGTGTTTAGTTTGTAATACCTCCTATCTGGTGGAATCCATTTCACATGAATGGTCATGTTCGGTTTGCGTACATGGGGATTACTGATGAGTGAGCAGTACTCTATAGCCTTTGACCATGTATCTTTGTAACTGATGGGGTTTTTTCTTTGGTTGAATTGGTTACTGTTTCTGCTGAGCCAGATATGCCAAAAACAAAAAGTATAATGTCTTTCCAAAGTATGGAAGAATCAAAATTCTTGTTCTTAATGGTGTTGAGGGTGTTATCCAGTTCTGGGTATTGAAGAGAATCCTAGTCCCTGGGCTATCTGGGTGGCTAAGGTTACACATGTTGTTCCAGAAAGTTTCGGCATTGGGACAGTCAAAGAAAATGTGTTGAATGGTTTCATTTGTGCCATTGCAGTAGCTGCAAGAGTCTTGGATGTTAAGACCAATGGAGGAGAGGTAGTGGTTGGTTGGAAGTCTCCATGATAGAGGATCCACATGAAGTATTTGATTTTGTTGAGAGTGTTCAACCTTCAGGTCCAGTTAAAGTTTGCATGGTGGATTGGTGGTTGTGGTGGTTTTTTATGGTGTTTTTATCAATAAGAGAGTATGCAGACTTGGTGGTAAACTTGTCATTGTTGTTTAGGCTCCAGATGATGTTATCAGGACTAGTGGAATTTGAGGGAGAGAAAACATCTTTGATGGCATGTTCTAGGTGGAGGGGGATTTCAAAGGGTAGTTGGTGAAGGTTCCAATTGCTATTATTATACACAGTGGCCACATTAATGTGTTCGGAGTTTTGAGGAAAAGAGCCATGGATCTAGTGCCTAAGTCTACCAATGTTAGGAACCCAGTTATCCCCTTAGAAATTGGTGCCATTACCATTGTGTACTATATTGAAAACTCCCTTGCTACAGGTGCTCCATCCCTCTAAAATGGCCTTCCAAGTTCTAGTTTTGCCCTTGGTGTTCTGAACAGTTCAACAGTGTATATGGATCAGGGTGGAAGTCTAGTTAGCCCTTGGGTTCTTAAGCAGCCTCCCAGCAAGGCCAGCCAACACGGCTTTGTTCTTAGTCTCAACCCTTTGGATTCCCAATCCACCTTTGCTTTTTTGGCAGGGTAATGATTGTTGACACCTAATTTTTGACCTCCCATAATTTATTTTAATTACCCAGAGTCCTTGAATATCAAACGGAGTGAAAAGTATATTTTCTACAAGTCAAAATGATTTTATAAAATTAGTTAGATAATATTTTGCCATTTTTCATTTGGCAAAATAACTTCAATAATATTATAAGATCATTTAGAAATTAATTTGCACATTTTTTATAAGTAATATAGAACATTTATTAAATTTAATCAAGAAATCAATTTAAAACAATTATTTATTTAATTGTTAGATTTATCAGAAAAATCAATTAGCAATCATTTTACTCTGTTAAAATCAAGAAATATGATTAATTAAATGAATTAATCATTTAATTACTGCAATTCTTAATTTTGGCACATTTAATCTGCATTTGTGCAATTATTTTGAAGTTAATCATAATTAATCAAGTATTTAATTGTGGTTAAATTCATAAATTGTTTACTATATAATTAATTAAGGCTACAATTGAAATAATCAATTTGTTGGGTAATTCTGGACTTAATTGAAACAACCAATTTCCATGGTTTAAGTCAATTGAGGTCATTATTGCAAAATTAGCCTTCAATTGCTTGATTAGTTTAATTCTGGCCTCAATTGAAATATCCAATTTCATGGCTTAAGACAATTGAGTTTATTATTGCAAAAATTATTCTTTAATTGTTTGATTAGGTTAATTATATCCATATTTGAAACAACCAATTTCATGGTTTAAAGTCAATTAAGCCTATATTCCATAACTTAAGTCCATTTGCAGAATTAACCATGTTTGTTAGTCTATTTAGATGGTTAATTAATTATGTTTTGACCATAATTGAAGGGGTTTAAATTAATTGGCTTTCTTAATTGTGGCCATTTATTTAAGTAATGGCAAGTCCTTTCTATATATATACACATCTATCTACGGATATACATGTGTATACATGTATATCACGTATATATGTATATGTATATATGTCCCCCCCCCCCCCTTTCATTTAAAACATTCGGGCTATGTCCATTAAGGACCTGACCAAGCCCAACGCGTGCACTAAAGGGGGTAGGACCCCTTTCTCCTTTTCATTTCCTCCAAACCAAACACATTGCTCTCTCTTTTCCTCTCTAGCAATGAAGAAACCCTAGCACCGCCCTTGTTTTTTTCTTCTCTCTCCTCGGGTCATACATGCTGAAAACGAAAATACTCGAGGGCCCACGTAGCTTGTGCAGGCCTGGTATAACTCGATGGGGCAAAGAAATTAATGCTCCATTCCTTTTCCACCAATACTCAACCAAACAGGTATTGGTTCACCTTTCTCTCTTACTTTTCTGCAGATTAACGGGCAAAATAGTACCGAACCTTAATGGTTCTTGTCTTGTTTCATTTTTGAATCGCTAATCCTCATTGGTTCGCACAGAACTGAGCGGATTGACCTAACTTGGGTCAAATATGACCCTTTATATCTTTGCTTGCTTGAATTGTGGCCGTTGACACTTGAATTGAGACTTGGTTCTCAATTTTTGTATTTTATCCCACATCAGATCCGGTTAGGGTTTGGGGATTTTTGGGGTTATATATAAAGAACCCCCAAATCACATTTGTTAAGGACCTGGCAACTGAGAATATCACTTCCATACTCAAAAATCGAAAATACCTTGGGTTTCTAGAATTTTGCTTAGGATCTTTAATTTTTTTGATTAGTTTAAGTTTTTAAAGGTTTTTGTTTCTTGTTTTTTTTTTTTTTGTGTGTGTGTGTGTTTGTGTTGGTATGGAGGAGCACGGAAAAATCTTCCAAGTCCATTCTCGATCAAAGGCTGCTTATACAAGAGGTAAACTTTCTCTCCTTAGTTATTTTTTAACATTATTTACCTACTTCCTGCTTATGTGTGTCTAGATTGTTATTATGGTAGTGTTAATTGTTAGTTTAGCCTTTGTTTATGTGCATTAATAATTATTCTTGTTTAGCATGTTTATTAGTTACTAGGCTGCACACATTTGTCCATATTAATCATGTTTGGTGACATTTATGAGTTTAGTTTTCCTGTTTAGTCTCTCTTGAGTTATTTTCGTTTGTTATTAAAGGCTGAGTCTCTATTGTGTGGAATTAGACCTCATTTTGCTATTAATCTAGCTTGAAGAACATGTTGAATTATTGTTTAGTCTATGTTAAATGTAACTGGTACCATAGACAGCTTGTATGAGTCTAGATTGTATGTATATTGTTCAGTGTAGAGTGTATTCACCTCTTGATATGTATACATGAACATGACTAGTTACAATAGTGCTTCAGTTAAGTGACCTGAGAACGGCATGAAGTTTGTTGATTGTTTGTTGACATGATATGACGTGTTTAAGGGAAACCTTTATATGATTTAAGATCTGCACTAATTCCTGCTAAATGTAGAATAATTTAATATACTTTGGTTGTTCTAAAATCTGTATAGACCATATGTTGGTTCAAAAAATAAGATTTGAAATGGTTTGGGTTTATGTGTTATGTCCTGTAAGTCCCTCTCATAGATCTGCTAAACAAATGATGGTCTAAAGAGTCACATTTTGGTTTGTTTGAGTTGGTTTTGCATCTCAGCTTTAAAATATTTTGTGAAACTAGACCTATGTACAGAAATGTGATGAGTATAGTTCAGCATGATGAAGGTACTTAGATCCTTGAGCTGTTAAATGCTGTTATTGGTTGAAAGAGACCATATATACTATGTCATTACTTTGTTGGAGTCCATATTAAGTCTAGAACATGTCTGCTTGTTCTCATTACCATGTCTGATTTGCATTATTGCTGGAATATCATGAAATCCTGTGTACTGCCTCCATTTTTAATTTAGATATTCAATTATGCCCATTCAATTCATGCCTGCATATCATATAAGCATAAGAAAAAGAAATCATGTAGGAAGTTAGTTTAAAAGTGGCATGTTAAATCCCAACGTGATCTCTGAAACTTTGTTACCTAAAGCTAAGTGCGCAGTCTGCATATTGGAGCATGTTTTTCCTTTGTCTTATCCCTTTAAATGTTAAATTTTAGTATACCACATAACTTATAGAAAGTCTTTTCCTCTTAAGATCCCCACTTGAACCCTGAATGTTTGATATTGTCTGGTATTCTGTGTGAAATTTATTTACTCTGTCTCATCACATAAAGTTGTTATTGGCATTGAATCACTTAGTATGTGCACCTATCTTGTTAAATAGGACACATTGAATCTTGTTTTAAGTCCGTCTTTGTTATGACTAAGTTGACTATGACTAAAAGCATGCAGCTATAAGCAAAACCTTGCACCCTTGCCCCTTGATGATCCTGTTGGTTGTCTGTTTCTATAGCTATATTTGATGTGATTTAGTTAAAGAACCTGGGTAATATGAATTTAAGTAACAGAGGAACATTATGAGGTTGTCACTTGGGATTTGGTTAAACATAGGTGTGACTTACCTAGGGCCAGGAAGGAGGGTGATAGGGCTTTGAGTTTCAAGTCAAACTCAGCCCAATCCTCTTCCTCCCAAGCTGCTGGGGTTCCCTTATGTGAAGCTATACTCCATGGGACCCACTGAGTTAAAAATGAGCAAGAATTTATATGTAATGCATGTTGAGTTACTCTTTGGAAGGACATGAAATGCTTCAATCTTTCAAAACAATGCACTAATGGTCCATTTGGCTTCTGATTTCTGTTTGTGTGTATGCCATGTTGCACTCCCTCTTCTTCTTTCTTATGATGCTATTCTCATACCTCTAAGTATAGTCTTTGAATGTCAAAAATGAGTATATGTGCATTCCTCTGAATTTGAATGTTGTTCTCTTTTAAATATACAAGAGATATGCCCAAATATACTGAGTATATACAGTTCTATATACTTTTTGGTATATAGCCACTTGTATATTCAGTATACGCATGGTATATCACCTATGTAAATTTAGAATTCATATTTCTTTGCCATAATAGTATAGAATGAGGCCCATTTCCTTAGTCCATGGTTGTTTGGGCTTTTTCTGGTACCCGTTGAGAACCTATTTCATTATTGGGCTGCATTTCTCATTGTCCTATTTTAAAATTTGGGCTTATGGACTCAACTTCCTTCTTGCATTTTACAATATGTACTGGACTTCTTTCTCTATGTTATCGTTCTTTCCTTTCATCTTTTTGAATTGGGAGATATATTCTTGGACTATGATGGCATTATCTGAGGCTCTCCCATTGGAGAGGAAACTGGCTTGGCTAGGTCCAACGATTGTGGGAAGGAAGGGCTTCAACTTTAGGACTATGATTTTAGTAATGAGTTTGTACATAGTGTTGCACAAACCAATGGGCATGAAGTTCTTCAAAATGGAGGCATTAGGGGCTTTTGGGATGAGGCAAATGTAAGTTTTGTTAACCTCAGGGTCCATTTTACAGCTGCGAAAAATGTTGTGGGCAAAGTTGGTCACTTGTCTTTTGACACTGGTCCAGTATTTTTCATAAAACAGTGGGTGAAGTCCATCTGGGCCTGGGGCTTTTATGGGCTTGAAAGAGAAAAGGGCCTGCTGTATTTCACTATCTCTCAGAGGGGCCCCTAAAGTAGACTTTGCCACATCATCAAGAATGTTATGTTTAGGGTTTGTGATGGCATTACTTCCGGGGGAGGAGTAAAGTTGGGAGTAAAAAGAGAGGATTTCAGATGAGATGGCTGGTTGGTCATAAATCCAGTTTCCAGAGTTGGTTCTAAGGGCTAGGATTCTGTTTTTCCTTCTCCTATTAAAGGTGTTGGTGTGAAAGAAGCTTGTGTTGGCATCTCATTCGGCAAGCCAGTTAATCTTAGATTTGAGCTTCCAAAACTCAAATGCTAGTTTAACAATCTCACTAAACTCTTCAATGAGGGAAAGTTCTAAGTCTAGTAAGAAGGAGCTGGTAGGGTAGTTTATAGACTTCTAAATTCCTTCTATTCTAGCTATGATTTTCCTTTTTCTTGTGAAGTTGTTTCCAAAGACAGCTTGTTCCAAATGGCCACTTCTTTTTGAAAGGAGGAAGTGGCCCTTTGAAGAGGATTGACAGAATTGAAGTTATTTTGGACAATTCCTACCATGTCCGGGTGGCTGCACAATATGGTTTCAAAGGGCCATCGAGCGAAATTCTTATAGCAGTCTGCCCGAGAAACGTGTCAAACATGCTACACCCCTCGTGTTTATAGTAGTAGAACCTACAGTTTTCTAGTCGGGTATGCCCTTGGAATAGAGACCCGAGCCCAAGTTGGAGTAGAAAGTGCCTTACCTTGTGTACGAGGGTACCAGCAGATATTTCTGGCAATTTACAGAGTTAGAAGTTGAGTGAATCGAATCGACGCGATGCGGCCCGAATCGGAAAAATCTGTAGAACACCAATCATTGTTGACGGGTCGTCGACATGCTCGACGGACCGTCGATGTGCGGCGTCGACAGGATCCCGCAGCCTTGCATCTGCAGGCGCAGGTCGACGGGGCAAGTCGACGGGCCGTCGACCCGCTCGTCGAACCGGACGCTGTAGCCTTTTTGGCTTCCAAGTATAAATAGGTAGTCCACGACCCTATTTCATATTTTTCTCCTTCCAAAATCAAAAAAACCCTAAAATATTTTCTCCCAATATTTTTCATCATATTAGTGAAGGTTTGAAAGGTCCCGGACCCCGTAAACCCGAGATGGTGAAGAAGAAGGTTGCTTCTAGGGTTTCTTCAAGTTGTGGAGTTTAGGGAGTTGAAGTTGAAGTGATTCTTGGGATTCTTGACCCCTCAAGGTATGTACATGATTTCTACCTTTGTATTTAAGTTGGTTATCAAGAGTTTTAGTGATATTAAGTGAAGAGGAGATAGTTGTGGAAGTGGTAAGTGGATGAAAGACAAGATAGTGACTTAGGGTTATTTTAAGAGATGATTGGGAATGGATTTGAATATATTTTGATATATATATGTGTTGTCATTGTTGATGTGAGTATTGTAGTTGATGTGGGATCGAATGAGAAGTTGGAGAGTTGTAAGCTTACAGAGGAAATTATTGTCTATAGTTCGTTGAGCTTTATATGTATTTGAGGATGGTTAGTAAGCAAAGTAAATAGCCTAATTAAGCCATATGTTACCTTAATTGTAGATTTACAAGTTCAAGAGGTAAAGGTTGGGCGATTGAAGATACTCCAAGGTATGTTAAGGTCATTCCTTTCTTCTTTTGGCATGTTCCTATAATATGATCCAACAAGCGACTAAGCGAGTTTTCATATTACTCTACTCTTAGAAGTATTAGGAGTACTTCAATCTTTGATGTTCATTTACCCCATTTATGAATAATCCTTCTGCTCATGGGTCCAGTCTTGTGTAGCCAGTTCTGTACATACAATTTATTCATGCATTTGCATTCATTATATATTATGTATATTGACCCGTGACTAGAAGGCGTTATATACGCACACACATCAGGTGTTATATACGCGAATATTAGATATATGTAAAGTATGAGAAGAAATATAGGCGTTATATACGCATTACTACTATGATGATAATATTGATTATGGCCACAGAGGAACAATATGATATGACGAGATGCCATAGGGGCTTACGGGCATTATATACGCACGTACATCGGGCGTTATATACGCGCTCGTATAGATGCACGACCATCGTTGATAGGTATGAGCATGCATACTATATGCCCACAGAGGCATTGTCAGTTACGCATATTTATCCAGATTTAGGTAGATACTAGTTCATACAAGTACATGCAATAAGTCATTTCAGTTTATGAGTTCAGATATTATCCATGATTCTTATGTATATATATTGTTCTTATGCTTTACATACTCGGTACATTATCTGTACTGACTCTCCGTTGCTCGGGGGGCTGCGTTCATGCCCGTAGGTACAGGGACACAGACAGGTGGTCCAGCTCAGTAGGACTTCTAGATCTAGCGGTGATCAGTACGCTCCGTTTGATCCGGAGCTACGAACGGTTTGGTATGCCCTTTTTGGATGTGTATACATATGGGTATGACGGGGCCACGTCCCGTCCTTTTCTCAGCTTTGTTCCGAAGAGAGATCTACGTAGACAATTATATTTAGTAGTCGAGATGATGTAGCCTTGTCGGCTTTATTCTTTTGTGTACGATATATGTAGCGACCTAGAAACCTTTATTCTTCGCGTGTGGTGTGTATATATATATATATATATATATATATATATGCGGAGTGTGTACGAGTTCGATGTTTCCCTCTTATGAGATCAGTTTATGCCATTTATGGGCCTTTGATGTTCAGTATGTTTCAGATAAGTGTTTAGGGGTGTTTGGTCGCTAGAGATCAGACTCCCGTCACGGCTCATCGGTTTGGGTCGTGACAGAAGTGGTATCAGAGCAGTTCGTCCTAGGATTGTCTACATACCGTGTCTAGTAGAGTCTTGTTTATGGGCGTGTTGTATGCCACACTTATAAACTGGAAGTTACAGGACATTTAGGATGATGTCATTCCTTCTCTCTTAGATTGTGCGATAGAGCCCTGTGTTAAGCGTTCGCTTCTGATGAATTGTTCTAATTTCAGCGATGCCCCGCAAGAAAGCTACAGCCGCCCAGAAGGGCAAGAGAGTGGCCGGTGAGGCCACTAGTCGTACTCGATAGGCCACGAGGGCCCAGGATGAGATTCAGAGTGAGGGGTCGTCTGAGACATCACATACCCCGCCTCCAGCACTAGCCCCAGTTCCTCAGCCTGATGCAGAGGGCCAGGATGTATGGGATGCTGTACGGTTATTGACCAGATTAGTAGCTGCCCAGGCACAGCGGCAGGGACTTGGTGTTGAGCCAGCAGACAGGTCTAGTAGTTCAAGGGTTAAGACCTTCCTTGGGTTAGGTCCTCCTGAGTTTTTTGTATTAAAGCAAAATATGGACCCCCAAGATTTCATTGATGGTATGCAGGGGACCTTGAGGGTTATGCACGCGGATGAGGTTGAGTCGATAGAGTTGGCTTTATACAGACTCCGAGATATTTCGATGCAGTGGTATCAGGCATGGGAGTTATCTAGGGGAGAAAATGCCCCTCAAGCAGTGTGGCGAGAGTTCTCAGATGCTTTTTTTCGCCATTATTTGCCTCCAGAGGTCCGACGGGCCCGAGCAGACAGGTTTTTACGTATTGAGCAAGGTAGTATGAATGTGCAAGAGTATTGTGTACACTTCGATTCCTTGGCTAGGTATGCCCCATATATGGTGGCTGAGATGGAGGATAGAGTTCATCGCTTCGTGGTTGGGTTAGGGCCACACTTGATAGATGAGTGCACGACTATTACATTACAGCCAGGCATGGACATCTCCCGTACACAGGTGTATGCACAGAATTTGGAGGATCGTAAACGCCAGCGGAGGATAGAGTGTGAGCGTGACCGAAGCCGTGGTAAGAAGGCTAGATCTTTTGATATGGTTGGTGAGTTCAGGGGAGGACAGAGACAGCAGCATCCCAGGTATTCTTATCAGCCGGCAGGGAGTGCACCTCCGCGGTTCCTAGGTCCGAGATTTGACCGGTCTTCTTATTCCGGAGCGGGCCAGAGTTCTAGAGCGTCAGGTTCTCAGTACCGACCAGAGTCAGGCCAGATGAGGCCCCCTTTGCCGCGATGTACTCAGTGTGGCAAGTTACATGCAGGCCAGTGTCGGTTGGGTTCAGATGTTTGCTATGCTTGTGGACAGCCAGGCCACAGGATGAGGGTGCCGATAGAGGTTGGTTCGGGTATGGTTCGACCTACGGGTTCGTAGGGCTGGCTCGTCTTCACGGTGTGCCCTCCAGGGCAGGTTTTTCAGACGCTAGTAGGGCGAGGTAGGGGGAGGGGTGGAGCATCCAGCTCGAGCGGTCCTCAGCACCGCGTGTATGTATTAGCTGGTAGACAATATCGTGAGACGTCTCCTGATGTTGTTACAGGTATATTATCAGTTTTCTCCCATGATGTTTATGCACTGATTGACCCAGGTTCCACTTTATCATATGTTACGCCCTTTGTTGTTGGCAAGTTTGGGATAGAGCCCGAGTTGATTAAACCTTTTGAGGTATCTATGCCAGTTGGTGATCCGGTTATAGCTAGGCGAGTATACCATGACTGTGTTGTTATAGTTTGTGACTGTCATACCGTAGCAGATCTAATTGAGTTAGATATGATTGATTTTGATGTTATCATGGGCATGGACTGGTTAGCTTCTTGTTATGCTAATGTTGATTGTAGAGCAAAGATGGTTCGATTCCAGTTTCCAGGCGAGCCAGTCCTAGAATGGAAGGGCAATCTTTGCTTCACCTAGAGGTAGGTTTATTTCCAACCTTAAGGCAGAGAAGATGATCAGGAAAGGGTATATTTTTAACCTTGTTCGAGTTCAAGATGTACAAGCAGAGTCGCCGACTCTTCAATCTGTCCCTGTGGTTAATGAGTTCCCCGAAGTATTTCTAGATGAGCTTCCAGGCATTCCCCTAGAGAGGGAGATTGATTTTGCTATTGACCTATTGCCAGACACTCAGCCAATATCTATTCCTCCTTGTAGGATGGCACCTGCGGAGTTGAAAGAGTTGAAAAAAAAGTTGAAAGATTTGCTCGAGAAGGGCTTTATCAGGCCTAGTACATCGCCGTGGGGAGCGCCGATACTATTTGTAAGAAAGAAGGATGGCTCTTTGCGAATGTGTATTGATTACAGGCAATTGAATAAGGTGACTGTAAAGAATAAGTATCCGCTCCCGAGGATCGATGATTTGTTCGATCAGTTGCAAGGTGCTAAATATTTCTCGAAGATAGACTTGAGATCAGGATATCACCAGGTCAGGGTCAAGGAAGAGGACATTTCGAAGACGGTATTCCGGACTAGATATGGCCACTATGAGTTTCGTGTTATGTCTTTCGGGCTAATTAATGCCCCAGCTATATTCATGGATCTGATAAATCGTGCATTCAGGCCCTTTCTAGATTTGTTCGTGATTGTGTTCATAGATGATATTCTGGTTTATTCACCGTCAGAGGCTGATCATGCAGAACATCTGCGGACAGTGCTTGGAATTCTTCGAGGTAAAAAGTGGTATGCCAAGTTTTCTAAGTGTGAGTTCTGGTTGAACTCTGTGGCTTTTCTGGGTCACATTATTTCGGAGGAAGGCGTTAGAGTGGATGCCCGAAGATTGATTTTGTGAAGAATTTGGCCAAGGCCCACGGCACTAATGGAGATACGTAGTTTCTTGGGCTTGGCAAGTTATTATAGGAAGTTTGTAGAAGGATTTTCCTCTCTTTCAGCCCCATTGACCAAATTGACTTAGAAATCAGCTAAGTTCCAGTGGACAGATGCTTGTGAGCAGAGTTTTCAAACGTTGAAGGATAAGTTAACTTCAGCACCAGTTTTGACTCTTCTAGAAAGAGCAGATGCCTATGTAGTATATTGTGATGCTTCAGGTGTTGGGTTGGGCTGTGTGTTGATGCAGCACGGTAAGGTTGTCGCTTATGCTTTTAGACAATTGAAGAAGCACGAGAAGAATTATCCAACCCATGATCTTGAGTTAGCGGCAGTGATTCATGCCTTGAAGATATGGAGGCACTACTTATACGGTGTCCATGTTGATATCTATACTGATCATAAGAGCCTCCAGTACATCTTTACGCAGAAGGACTTGAACTTGCGTCAGAGGCGATGGTTGGAGAGGTTAAAAGATTATGATGTGGATATTCTGTATCATCCCGGGAAGGCTAATGTAGTAGCCGATGCCCTCAGTCGTAAATCTATGGGTAGCTTGTCTCACGTGTCACCAGAGAGAAGAGAAATGGTCCGTGAGGTTCATCGATTAGCTAGCCTCGAAGTTCGATTACTAGATTCAGGTGATGCAGAAGTTACTGTTCAAGACACGGCGATATCATCCTTGGTAGTAGAGATAAAGGAGCGTCGGTATTAGGATCCTGTTCTAGTTCACTATCGAGATACAGCCCCTCAGAAACAAAAGACACCCTTTGTGATCACAGGTGATAGAGTACTCAGGTATCGAGGTAGATTGTGTGTCCCTAATGTTGCAGGACTCCGTCAGCAGGTTATGGGAGAGGCACATTACTCTCGTTGTTCTATTCATGCAGGCTCAACAAAGATGTACCATGATCTCAAGGAAGTTTATTGGTGGGATGGTATGAAAAGAGATGTAGCAGAATTTGTCGCTCAGTGTCCAAATTGTCAACAGGTCAAGATAGAGCACCAGAAGCCCGGAGGTCTATTGCAGGCTATGGAGATTCCGTCATGGAAGTGGGAGGTAGTTAATATGGATTTCATTATAGGTTTGCCCCATACTCCGCGAAAGTGTGATTCGATATGGGTCATAGTTGATAGGCTTACAAAGTCAGCTCACTTTCTGCCTGTCAGAACTACTTATGCAGCCGAGGATTATGCAAAGCTTTACCTTAAGGAGATTGTACGACTTCATGGTGTTCCTTCAGCCATTATTTCAGATAGGGGAGCACAGTTCACAGCTAAATTCTGGAAATCTTTTCAGCAGGGATTGGGGACTCAGGTGAGTCTTAGTACTACATTTCACCCCCAGACAGATGGACAAGCAGAGCATACTAAACAGACCCTTGAGGATATGCTTAGAGCTTGTGTACTTGACTTTCAAGGCAATTGGGATGATCATTTTCCTCTTGTTGAGTTCGCGTATAACAACAGTTATCATTCCAGTATTCAGATGGCTCCTTATAAGGCCTTATATGGGTGGAGATGCAGATCGCCCATAGGGTGGTTCGATGTCGGGGAGAATCAGTTACTAGGCCCAGACTTCATTCAGCGGGCAGTTGATAAGGTGAAAGTGATTAGAGAGAGGTTGCTAACAGCTCAGAGCCGACAGAAATCCTATGCGAATAATCGGCGACGTAAGCTAGAGTTCGAGATAGGCGACTGGTGTTCCTAAAAGTTTCGCCTATGAAGGGAGTGATGAGGTTTAGTAAGAAGGGTAAGTTGAGCCCTCGATATATTGGGCCATAAAAGATCATTCGTATAGTGGGTACGGTGGCATATGTGCTAGAATTGCCTTCGGAGTTAGAGTCGGTGCATCCGGTATTCCATGTATCTATGCTTCGTAAGTGTATCGGAGATCCTTCAAGAGTGATACCAGTGAATGACATCCAAGTGACCGAGCAGTTATCATATGAGTAAGTTCCAGTGGCTATATTGGACAGACAGGTCCGTCGGTTGCGGACCAAGGATGTAGCTTCGGTTAAAGTCTTGTGGAGGAGTAAGAATGTTGAGGAAGTGACTTGGGAAGCGGAAGAGGCAATGAAGACGGAGTACCCGCATTTGTTCCCAGCAGTACAGGAGGTTCAGTCTGAGGCATTATCGCCCCCAGGTATTATTTCATTTCAGTTGTCGTGATTGGTCGTGTGAGGCCATAGCGTTGTTTGTTATAGTATGTGGCCCTGTGTGGCATTATTTTGGGTTGTTGCGTGCAAGATGGATTGGTATAAGTACAGGGGAAACCCTGCCAAAATTTTTATAACCCAGGATTGTTCGAACATTCGAGGACGAATGTTCCTAAGAGGGAGAGAATGTTACCCCCTCGTGTTCGTAGTAGTAGAACCTATGGTTTCCTAGTCGAGTATGCCTTTGGAATAGAGACCCGAGCCCGAATTGGAGTAGAAAGTGCCTTACCCCGTGTACGAGGGTACCAGCAGATATTCCTGGCAATTTATAGAGTTAGAAGTTGAGCGAATCGAATCGACGCGATCTGAACTGAATCAGAAAAATCTACAGAACACCAGTCATCGTCGACGGGTCGTCGACATGCTCGACGGACCGTCGATGTGAGGCATCGACAGGATCTCGCAGCCTTCCATCTGCAGGCGCAGGTCGACGGGGCAAGTCAACAGGCCGTCGACCCGCTCGTCGAACCGGACTCTGTAGCCTTTTTGGCTTCCAAGTATAAATAGGTGGTCCACGACCCTATTTCATATTTTCCTCCTTCCAAAATCAGAAAAATCCTAAAATATTCTCGCCCAATATTTTCCATCATATTTGTGAAGGTTTGACAAGACCCGGATCCCGTAAACCCGAGATGGTGAAGAAGAAGGTTGCTTCTAGGGTTTCTTCAAGTTGTGGAGTTTAGGGAGTTGAAGTTGAAGTGATTCTGGGATTCTTGACCCCTCAAGGTATGTACATGATTTCTACCTTTGTATTTAAGTTGGTTATCAAGAGTTTTAGTGATATTAAGTGAAGAAGGGATAGTTGTGGAAGTGGTAAGTGGATGAAAGACAAGATAGTGACTTAGGGTTATTTTAAGAGATGATTGGGAATGAATTTGAATATATTTTGATATATATATATATATATATTCATATATATATATATATATATGTGTATGTATATGAGTGTGTGTGTGTGTGTGTGTGTGTGTTGTCAGTGTTGATGTGAGTATTGTAGTTGATGTGGGATCGAGTGAGAAGTTGGAGAGTTGTAAGCTTACAAAGGAAACTATTGTCTATAGTTCGTTGAGCTTTATATGTATTTGAGGATGGTTAGTAAGCAAAGTAAATAGCCTAATTAAGCCCTATGTTACCTTAATTGTAGATTTACAAGTTCAAGAGGTAAAGGTTGGGCGATTGGAGATACTCTAAGGTATGTTAAGGTCATTCCTTTCTTCTTTTGGCATGTTCCTATGATATGATCCAACAAACGAGTAAGCGAGTTTTCATATTACTCTACTCTTAGAAGTATTAGGAATACTTCAGTCTTTGATGTTCATTTACCCCATTTATGAGCAATCCTTTTGTTCATAGGTCCAGTCTTGTGTAGCCAGTTCTATGCATACAGTTTATTCACGCATTTGCATTCATTATGTATTATGTATATTGAGTCGTGACTAGAAGGCGTTATATACGCACACACATCAGGCATTATATACGCGAATATTAGATATATGTAAAGTATGAGAAGAAATATAGGCGTTATATACGCGTTACTACTATGATGATAATATTGATTATGGCCACAGAGGAGCCAATATGATATGACGAGATGCCATAGAGGCTTACAGGCGTTATATACGCACATACATCAGGCATTATATATGCACTCATATAGATGCACGACCATCATTGATAGGTATGAGCATGCATATTATATGCCCACAGAGGCATTGTCAGTTACGCATATTTATGCAGATTTAGGCAGATACTAGTTCATACAAGTACATGCAATAAGTCATTTCAGTTTATGAGTTCAGATATTATCCATGATTCTTATGTATATATATTGTTCTTATGCCTTACATACTCGGTACATTATCCGTACTGACTCCCCGTTACTCGGCGCGTTCATGCCGCGAGTACGGGGACACAGACAAGTGGTCCAGCTCAGTAGGACCTCTAGATCTACCAGTGGTCAGTACGCTTCATTTGATTCGGAGCTACAGTCAGTTTTGGTATGCCCTTTTTGGATGTGTATACATATGGGTATGACGGGGCCCTGTCCCGTCCTTTCTACAGCTTCGTTCCAGTAGAGATCTGTAGACAATTGTATTTAGTAGTCAGATGATGTAGCCTTGTCGGCTTCTATTCTTTTGTGTACAGTATATGTAGCAGCCTAGCTGGCTTGCACTGTTCTTCCGCATGTGACGTGTATATATATATATATATATATATATGCAGATTGTACAGAGTTCTGATGTTTCCCTCTTATGAGATCAGTTTATGCCATTTATGGGCCTTTGATGTTCAGTATGTTTCAGATAAGTGTTTAGGGGTATTTTGTCACTCGAGGTTAGACTCCCGTAACGGCTCATCGGTTTGGGTCGTGACAAAACGTTCTCCTAGGAATAGTACACCCCTTAAGAGCAAGCTCAGGAAACTTCGAAAATCTATTGACTCTAACAATTGGGAGGAAGAAAGCTCGAAAGATGACGACCCAAAGACTAACCCCACTGGGAAAGGGAAAAGACTGATCATCACCTCCTAGAAGCTAAAGAGGTTCCTGATGAATTTCATAATTTGGAACACTAGAGGTGCTTGCAATGCTGAGTTCCGCCGCCACTGTGGGGAAATGGTTCATACCCATAATCCTGTCATGCTTGTTCTGCTGGAAACCAAACTAAAAGACCATAAAGCCCTTACAGACTACCTAGGGTTTTACTCCATGGCTCAATCCCCTGCTATTGGACTCTCTGGAGGCATTGTCATCATGTACAAAGAGGAACTGATTCAGTTAGATGACATCACCACTAATGCCCAAGGGGTTCATGTTAACGTCCAGGTATTACATCCTCTCTCTAATTGGATGTTTTCTGCTATTTATGCTAGTCTTGATTTCACCACTAGACAAATCCTTTGGGAAGACTTGATCAACACTGGGGAAAACAATAAGGGAAAATAGCTAGTGAGGGGGGGGGGGGGGATTTTAATGAAGTTCTGATAGCCTCTGATAAATTTAGAGGGAACCCAATCAGTAAAAGAAGAGTCAACCCATACTGGAACTGTATAAATAAGTGTAAGTTGGTAGACTTAGGGTTTAAGGGTAGCAGATACACCTGGTCAAATAAAAGATACAGAAACAAACAAGATTTTATCTTGGAAAGGCTAGATAGGTGCTTTGTCAATGACAGTTCGATTGAAGCTTACCCTGATGCAACCATCACCCATATGCCTAGGCTGCACTTTGACCATTGCCCCTTCCTGATAAATCTGGACGGCAACATCTCTAGAAACCAAATAGGAGCATTCTTTGATCTCAAAAGGAGGTGGTTTAGCTTTTAAAGTAACAACAAAAGATTGGCCTACTATGTGATCCTAGGGCATACTTGTAATTTTTTAATTTACAACCTTTAGCAGCTTATGAATATGATGTATGATGAATCTAATATATATATAATAAAATATAGCGACTAAGTATGGTTTTGTCGACTTGCATTGAAAGAAAATGTTTCACTTCTTACTTTTTATTAAAGCCGATTAGATGAGTACTGGCAAAATACAAAGTCACTATTTCTTCCACTTGGATGATTCACCCGCTTATCACTTTAAGATTCATACACGTGGTTTAAAGATTTAAGAATAAATTTCAACGTCATTGGGGTTGCATTATTTTAACGTCGTTGGGGTTGCATTATGCAATTTGAAAAGAAAAATTCTTTAATTTGCCCACGTATAGCATGTTAGACTTTGTTATTAATCTTCCTGATGATTAACTTGTTGAATGATCAGAAACAAAATAACTTAAAGCTCCGATATAAGAATATCAAGTACTTACATGATGACATACATATCTATTTTAAGAATTTTAAGTTCGGAGATGAGAATTCTCTAGCAATCCATTTACCACAACAAAATACTAAGTAGCATCTGCTAATTGTTTAATAAGTATTTAATATTTTCCCAAATTTTAAAATCAAAGTACCACAACAAAATACCAAGTGACATCTGCTAATTGTTTAAGAAGTATCTAATTTTTTCCCAAACTCTTCCTAACAAATTTTACACAATGGTCGGAGATCCTCACATTCCGCCCACGTTCATCAAAGCCCACAAATACCTCAGCAGACAAGTTAATATCAATGACCTGTGATAAGTAAGCAAATAAAACAAATACAGAAAATTTAATTGTTTGGTCACATAAAGGAAATAAAATATCAGTATAAAATTCATACTCTTACAAAATTCAAAACACTTACCGACTCTGCCTCCCACCTCCCCCGAAGAGGCAGTCCAGGGGTTCACAACCCCTACAATCAAAAATCATCACCGGTGCACACTTTCCGACTCGACTATCGACATGAGTGAAAGGACAGGCAGAGTCCACAACCATAGTCCTCAAACAACTCTACACCGAAGAAGAAACCAATTCTGTTTTCACTTCAATCAGAATTAATTTTAACAGACATATGAAAAGAAAAAAAAACTCACCTTTTGAATTTGATTCACCTTTTTCTTTGGAATGGTGAAACTAAGGCTAACACATATTGTGTTTTGGGTCACCACCCTACAGCAGCATTTTAGTTGCATAGGCATGAAAGCAAATGGGTTTCATTCTAAATAATTAAAAAAACCACTTTTCAAAGTGAACCAAGAAAACAAGAGTGAACCCATTATAACAGCAAAGACATAACTTGTCTTATAGCACCTTCAGGAATGCAAGAAAACAAAACCATATGAACCTTCAGTCTTCTCCATTTGGTCATAGATTTTGGCTCAATATTTTGAAACTTTCAAATTATTTCAAATAAGAATTTATTAATCAAATTGGCCTATTATGTTAACTTCAATCTTCAAAAATAAATTTGAAAAACATGTACGATCGTTTGGCCATGAGATTTTTTCACTTTTTTCAGGATTTTTTTTCACTTTATTTACAAATCGGCGTTTGGCCATGAAAATTTCAAATACAACTTGAAGTAATATTTGAAATTTGGAAAACACCTAAAACCTTATTTCCACATTTATTTTTCACTTTCAGTACATTCAAACAACCAAATATTCTTTGCAAAAATTATAACCAAACACAACTCCATCTTCAACTCCAATTTCAACTTCAAAAGTCCAAAAAAAAGTGTAAAATATTTGATTTTCATGGCCTACTAAGAATTTTTCAAGTTTTTCGGGTTTTCACTCACAAAGTTCAATTGTATTTTCACTGTTTTAACAGGTTTTAATGTAATAATCTCCACAAACACTTTATTCTAACAACTGCCCAAGTAAAATTAAGTCTACTTATGAGTATGGAGGAAATATATATGACAACAGAACCAAAATCTAGGAACATTTGAAAACATCAAGGCGCGATTTTTTCAATGTACATCTTCCACAGGAACGTGTAATCAATCGGGTCCATAAAGGTTCAAATTTATTCGAAATGAGTTTTAATGAAAGTGTTTTTTTTTATTTGCAAATATGAAATTACATCTCAAAAATCAAGAAAAACATGGATTGCATCTTAAACAAGGAATTGCACCCATTAACAACAGTGAATTAAAATCAACATTTTCACCAAGGGACTTGCATCTCTTATGTATATTAAAAAATGAATTTGCACAAGTAAAATAACATCTTCAATAAAAATTATACCAATCAAAATAAGAAAAATAATAATAAAAAAACTCTTCAATAAAAATACACCCCATAAGTAAATTGGAATTAGATAAACTACAAGTTCTCAAAAATAAATCATAAATTTCATATTTTTTCTAACAAATCAACCAATATTAAAAAATTTCCATCACAATTTAAGTAGCAAAGTGATTTAAATTGAATTTAATAATTATAGAATAGCATAAATTTTTATAATACACTCCCTCCGTCATTTTATTTGTCCATTAGACTAAAAATATATGTCCACTTTTATATGTAAGTATATAGTTTGAAAAATCAAGACATAATTTACCATTTTATACCTATTTTACCCTTATTATTAAGTATTCCAAACTTCATTTATATTTTATTTATTGCATTATTAAAGTAAAAAAAGTGAAACCCACCAGTCTCCATATAGATAAAAACATGGACGGAGGAGTAATAAACAATAGAAATAATAATTAAAAAAAAAATGAATTTTGATCTCAATCCAAAATTCCATTGAGACCCAAGTTTTTCAATTTAAATACTCATATATATATTAGATTAAGAGATATATATATATATATATATATATATATATATATATATATATATATATATATATATATATATATATATATAGATAAGATAATAAAAAAGAGGAAAGGCAATATAAATAATAAAGATAAATAGAAAATTAGGACAAAATCAAGAATATCTGGTACAAAGGAAGTAAAAAGCAAAAAAACGGGAGTCGAAAAATGTTGAAGATAGATTCAAACTTATACTAATTTCCAAAGCACCTTTGTCTAATTTAATACTAGGGTGGCGGGATCAAATAATTAACCTAATTTAAGCAAATTACAACATAAGTCGAGATATAAAAAAATTATTAATTTAGGGGTGCCATGCCACCCCACCCCCAAAAATGGATACTTAAAAATATTTATATTTTATGAGTATGGAGGAAATATATATGACAACAGAACCAAAATCCAAACACCAGTTATGAACATCGAAAACATCAAGGCGCGATTTTTCTATCAAAAATTGACTGATTCACTTCCACAGAAGACTAGTAATCAACTTTGCTTGCGGACCATAACTAAAGGTTCAAATATTACAAGTAAATCAAGTTCGAAATGAGTTTTACCTTGAAAGTGTGCTCAAAGGTGTTAGCATCACTGGGCTGCCGATTGGTGAGAATGAGAAGAGTGGCATTAATCTCGAGGGAAAACTTATCCATGTTGACTCAAAAGCTTTTGGATTGTTTTCTTTATGTGAGTGATCAAGGAGTGCTATGCTTTTATAGTGTGTTTGTGTTACGTGGTTTGTATCAGTGTTTTAAAAGGCAGGACATTTTACATTTGCCTCGGGAGACAAATGTACGGCGCGGGCGTAAGTTTTAACATGGATATTTAATTATATATATATATATATATATATATATATATATATATAAATATTTTTAAAAGTAAAATTACATTAAAAAAAAAGCGTAATATATATATATATATATATATATACACACTAAATCTAAATTTAAATATGAGGCCTTAAGTATAGACACATATAGAAAAAATTTAGTGTTGCTTTTTTTATTTTTCATACTTGTTGTCTTTTACTTCATATAATAACATTAGTATTTATAGTAGTGAGGATCAATTCAAGTCAATAAGATATCAGTCATGTGCTTTAAAGACATTACCTAGGATGTTATTGTAAAAACTTTATTTAATAATATGAAAATTTGAGTAGTTTAGTTCAAAGTTTTAAAATATTGCTCTTAAAATATAGATATTGTTTTTTCTTGATTTTGTAGATATACTTTGTACTTCCTTTTACAATCTTCAATATTATCTAAGAGAAACTTAATCCATAAAATTCATCGATAGAATTTTATGGGGCCTCAAAAGCTTGGGGGGCTAAAGCAAAAGCTTTACTAGCCTCACCCTCTAGCCACCCCTGCTTACAACTTATAATTATATATAACATAATTTTACAATTATAAATAATACAACGAAATAAAAGCTATTATGAAATACAAATCAACTCTAGCATCTTAACTTTCAAACAATGAAAAATCACAATTTCTTAAAATAATATTACTATCATACTGTTCATTTTATATCAATAAACTTTATCAATTTTATAATTAAAACGTAACTCCTTCATAGATGTTCTACCAAGGTTGTATGGAATAGAATGAGGGGTTAGGGTTCTTGCGGGAAGAAGGACAAACCGGGCCCCTAGTGGTCCTTATCTTATCACGCCACACATGGAGAAATCTCAAATAGGTAAATTGGTTTGGGAAGACGGAGGAAAAACATCCATTGTTTAGGTTTCTGAGTAGCTAAATTTAAGATAGAATAGGTCATCACTGAATAAAATTAAAATTACTTTCAAATAGCGAAATAATAAAATATGATGGACAAAAGACCAATGACAAGTGAAAATGTACAAATCGGCTATGTAGTTTTAAAAGAAATACTATTAAGTGATATTCACCCTCATGATGTTCTCAAATAGTAAATATGCAATACTACGACTTGTTATTTGAGTTACACCCAATCTTCTTTACACCCAATCTTCTTATTTATATAGATGAAAAGCTATTAAGTATTATTCATTTGTTAAAGAATTATTAGGGTGAGCAATTTTAATTAAGGAATTTAATATATAATTTGTGTAAGAACTGTTAGGCGAGCCCCGAGCGTTGGGCGTTAGGCGTGTTTAGGGCGTACAATCGGGCACTTGGGGTATAAGCCTCACAGGAACTAAGCCCTGCACATGAGCCCCGGGGCGTTTTGCCAGTGCCTCGCCTCGGGGCGAGTCCTGAAACTGCCTTTTAAAACACTAGTTTGTATTAAGGCTTAGGTTGTGTTTGGCATGTACCAAGACTTCTTTGCTTTTTGATATTTAGTTAGTACAAATGTTTTTAGAATATTTTATATAGAAAATAAGTTCTTTAAAAATGAGAGAAATAATTCTCTTTAGTGAAAGTAGGGAAAACGAGTTTCATAAGTGACATTGCCTTCCCATCCTCTAACACTTTAAATATTTATCAATATCAAGTTTTTACGGATTTTGATTAGCTCCGTTTAATACCATAGAGTTCATGAGTTTCCTTGCATTTAGTCTTTTGCACTGCATTTATTTTCCGTAGTTAAGCGCCGAGGAATTTATCGTCCCGGGCAATTTTCTCGTACTCTAAGCTTCATAGACAAATCAAAGTCGTAATTAGTTCAGATGATTACTGTAATTTTTATCAGATATTTGATTTTGGAATTTAATCATGTGAAATATTTTCAGAACTAAAAAGGAATGATTTTATTATAGCAATGTTTGACTAACATGTTAAGAAGAAAAAGAAAGATTAGTTGGTTTACTCGATCTAATTAAGGCATTAATTGCCGGTCGCGACTCGATCGAAATTAGATCATGACACCCGTGTTGAAACGAAAAATTGCGTGAAATAAAATTTGAAGAAAAAGGTTTGGACTTCAATTTTTTTGTTACCAATTCAATAATAGCTTTAGCATATAGAACACTACGTATTTGATTTTGGTGAAAAGCGCATTGTGAATGCACAACTCGGCCTACTGTGACATTTGCCCTATAAGTCAAATTTTGCTTGAGCATTTACACCAACTATTATGTAGCAAAAATTGAATTTGATGAACATACAACACTTTTCGTGATTGTGGTGGACAATTTTCTATTATATATAAGTGGCTAAGAGGGACCAACACCGCAATACCTATTTGTATCCAAAGCTTTACAAATTGTACACGCAATGAATGCTTGTATCAAAAGTTATATAACTTGTACACTTTAACCAACTGCTTTTTTATCCCACGTGGACATATGTCATAGTGCTTAATAGTTATTCCCTTCTCATATATAGACGTATGCACTTCAATTTTAATTCTCCGTCACATTTATTTCCTTCGTGCACTTTTACTTGTTCACTTTTGACTTTTTACGTTCTTGCTGAATATTTATTCCCTTCTCATAAATAGACGTATGCAGTTCAATTTTAATTCTCCTACACAAATTTATTTCCTTCGTGCACTTTTACTTGTTCACTTTTGACTTTTCACGTTATTTAAGAATTAATAAATCTCATGTGGACATATGTCATAGTACTGAATATTTATTCTCTTCTCATGTATACACGTATGCACTTCAATTTTAATTCTCTGACACATAGTTATTTCCTCCGTGCACTTTTACTTGTTCACTTTTGACTTTTCACGTTCTTGCTGAATATTTACATATGTCATAGTACTTAATATTTATTCCCTTCTCATGTCTAGACGTGTGCACTTCAATTTTAATTCTCCGACACATTTATTTCCTCCGTGCACTTTTACTTGTTCACTTTTGACTTTTCACGTTCTTGCTAAATATTTATTCTTTTCTCATGTATAGACGTATGCAGTTCAATTTTAATTATCCTACACAAATTTATTTCCTCCGTGCACTTTTACTTGTTCACTTTTGATTTTTCACGTTCTTTAAGAATTAATAAATCTCACGTGAACATATGTCATAGTACTAAATATTTATTCTCTTCTCATGTATACACGTATGCACTCCAATTTTAATTCTCCGACACATATTTATTTCCTCCGTGCACTTTTACTTGTTCCATGTATACACGTATGCACTTCAATTTTAATTCTCTGACACATATTTATTTCCTCCGTGCACTTTTACTTGTTCACTTTTGACTTTTCACGTTTTTGCTGAATATTTATTCTCTTCTCATGTATACATGTATGCACTTCAATTTTAATTCTCCGACACATATTTATTTCCTCCGTGCACTTTTACTTGTTCACTTTTGAATTTTCATGTTCTTTAAGAATTAATAAATGAAGTACTCCTTCCGTCTGATATTACTTGGCCACATTACTTGACTTTTCACATTCTTTAAGAATTAATAAATGAAATGACTTTCGTCTCATATTACTTGACCACATTACTATACTTGACTTTTCACGTTCTTTAAGAATTAATAAATGAAGTACTCCCTTCGTCCCATATTACTTGGGTTGTACACTTTAACCAACTACTTTTTTATCCCACGTGGACATATGTCATAGTAGTGAATATTTATTCTCTTCTAATGTATACACGTATGCACTTCACTTTTAATTCTCCGACACATTTATTTTCTCTGTGCACTTTTACTTGTCCACTTTTGACTTTTCACATTCTTTAAGAATTAATAAATAAAGTACTCCCTCCGTCCCATATTACTTGGCCATATTGCTAAAAATTTCTAATAGATATAAATGTCCAAAAGGGGCGAACACATCAACAACAAATAAGAGGGAAAGAAAAAAAAAATATGGAGACTCACTACGAAAAATCGCAGTATCCTTTACAAAATATACAAACCATAAAAACTAACTAAATTGAGTAACCAAATTAATCATGTTGGGCTCCGTGCATCGCACGGGCATAGTTTGCTAGTTTATTTACTTTTTGCAAAGTTTACTAAAACACAATATAAAAAGAAAAGAAAGACTCATTAATGTAGCTCATTCTAGACAAATACTGATAGTTATTTATGGTACTGGGCGGATAGTATATTCCCTTCCAAGAGGCCGAAGCTGTTATTTGGGAGAAGTACAAAATCCTACTTCTTCCAAGAAGGTGAAGCTGAATCAGCAAATAACTTTTTTAAGATAAAAATATTCTTATCAAAAAAAAAATTACAAAATTATCTCTCTTTTATTTAATATATATCTCTCAAATATAAATACATTCTCCTCTTGTCTATTTTTTAAAAAAAAATTTATATTTTGTCTCCATTGATCATTGATGTGCAAAAAGTCACAATTTGAGCTTGGCATTCCAAACTTTTACATGATCTGGCATCCCAAACTTTTACATGATTTATTTTATGTTTTGAAATACTAATTTATGGTCTGGCTTAAAGCTACATAATTTATCTATTACTCCTTTCATTCACTTTTACTTGTCCATTATGGACTTTGCGCACCCCTTAAAAAAATAATAAATGAAGTGTATAATTTACCATGATAATTAGTGTGTAGTTTTAATGGACTTGAAAAATAATTTGAAATGAGTAATCATATGGTAGGAAAACATGAAAAAATAAATTGTCTTCTCTTGATATGCTTAAAAGTGACAAGTAAAAGTGAAAATATATTTTTAGAATCTTTGGACATGTAAAAATGAACGTACAGAGTAAATGGTAAAAAAAAATAAACTTCAAACTAAATTTATCAAACACGAATCATTTCTCTTTAAATTATAATTTTTTGAAAAACTATTTTGAAAGACACTTTTCAAAATGAATAATTTTAAGAAACTTGGACAAACATGCTCTAAATCTAATATATATATAAGTAGCGATTTGAGTTTTTTCATAGTAGTAGAATTTTTAATCTCGCCATCTCCCCACACGCTGCATGCATTAATTGTTAACAACTTTTGCACTATCCACTCACAAAACCTACACAACCGACACTTTTCTTACAACCCACACTGCCACACAGAAAAACCAGCACACAAAAATCAGAACCCTCTCCATATAGATATAATCACCACCATGAGTAGACCCTGTTGGGATCGAAATAATCAGGGCGTCATGCGGAAGTTTACAATTACAAATCTTGAACAACAATAAATCAAACAACAAAGAAATATACTAAAATATGCATAATAAATCTAATATGATTTAGCCAACGTTATAAAAGAAGGAACATGACTACTAAGGGGATAATCTCTCCCTAAACAAAACTCTCTAACCCTATAGGACTATATTGCGGATACTACTGTGTTTTAATTGTAAGAAGGATATCTTCAATTTATAGATGCCCAAAAATTTTCCTTCAAGAAAAGAGATTAGCCAAATATGGAAGAGTTTCTATTTTCCTTTTAGGAAAAGTAAAACCAATAATGGTAATACTTTGTCTTTCCTTAAAGAGAAAAGTAAAATCAATATATGGTAAGAAAATCAGGACAAAAATCCTAGCAGACCACCTTCAGCCAAGCTTTTGGTTGAGATGGCTAATTTTTTCAAAAGAAATAGAACAAAAGAAATCTTGGAGGCTAAACCAATCCAAACTTTTACTAATACATGCTATAAAATCACCAAAAATAATACTCTCTCCGATAAAAAAAGGTGTCCACTTAGCCATTTGCATACTTTTTAAGAAAAAGAATTCCTAGAAAAAAATAGAGTAGGTAATTTAATTAAATTATCCCTAATTAAATAGATATTGAGATTTGATTACATAACACTTAATAGGGGTAAATCTGAAAAAATAAGGTTAATTCTTTTTTGATTTGTTAAGTGAACATTCTTTTTCATCCAAAAAGAAAAGCTAAGTAAACACGTTTTTTATCTAGAGGAAGTAGAGCAGAGAAATGAATGGGTACATTTTACCCGAAATAGCCTCGCTTGCGAGGGTGATATTCCCATTCAAGCATTAATGTGGTCTTGGCATAAATTAAGTGATGACAAGTATATCGGTGCAACCGATATTAAAGAAGTCTGGATTTTATTATTAAGAACACTAAAATTATTAAATTATTGTGTTAACTATGATACTTATTATTCTTCAACAAGCATTCTTGTCAATATTCAGACAAGATTTCACGTAAATTACAATTCGCCATGTGGTAACTGACCACGGTGATGCCACCTAACATAAGCTTGAATATGTATTCTACGCAAGTCTAGAATGTTAATTTACGCATTACTTATATTTTATTTTACTTTATATTACTATATTTATTACTACTTTAAAATAAGAAATAATTTTTTTGTCTTCGGGTTTTAAATTTTTAATTTCACTTTTATTTCCCCCAATGGACGGTAACCTTTTTCTGAAGATTCACCAAAATAATGCGCCAACCTTCTCCACCTTTTTAAACCCTCCAGGATTTCCATTTGTTTCCCACCAAATTTTTCCCGTTTTCCAAAAAACTTTTTCTTCCACCTTTTTTAAAGTCTTTTAACAAAAAAGGTTTTTGCTTCGATTCATTTTTTTTTT